>NW_026111716.1:0-10000 GCF_024679095.1 Eriocheir sinensis
TTCGTCATCATCAACTTCCTCTTCTTCCTCTTTCTCCTCCTCTGCAAACATCTTCTCCTTCTCCTTCTCTTCATTTGTTATCATCTTTCCCTTTCTCCTCTTCAAACACCTCCTCCTCCTCCTCTTCCTCTGTTATCATGTTTTGCCTCCTCCTCCCTCTCCTCCTCCTCCTCTTCAGGCATCTCCACCTCCTTCTCCTCTTCCTTAGTTTCCATTATCCTCCTCTTCCTCTTCCTTTGTTCTCATGTTCCTCCTCCTGCTCTTTCTCCTTCTCCTCCTCCTCCTTCTCCTTCTCCACCTCCTTTTCTCTCTTTTTATGGATTTTCTTTCCCTGTAATCATCTCCATCTTCATCTCCATCTTCATCTTCTTGCTCGTTTTTTCTATCGTTCTTTTTTCGTTAGGGAATTATTGAAGATACGTGTTATTTTTTTGTTTGGCTAATAATGAAGATCGATGGGTTATTTTTTTCTTTATTGTGCTTCTCTTCTCTCTATCTATCTATCTATCTATCTATCTATCTATCTATCTGTCTATCTATCTATCTATCTATCTTCTGTATTTACCTACGTGTATTCTTCTTTTTTCTGCTTTTCTTATTCCTTTTCTTATTCTTTCTTTTCTTCTTTTTTTTCTTCTTTGTCTCCCCCATCTTCTTCTTCTTCTCCGTCTTCTTCTTCTTCTTCTTCTTTTTCTTCTTCTTCTTCTTCTTCTTCTTCTTCTTCTCCGTCGTCTTCTTCTTCTTCATCTTCTTCATCCCTCTTTTTCTCTCCCACATTCACCTTCATTCATTTCTCCTTTTACGTTTGTTATTCAATTCGGTGCTTTCTCTTTGTATCCTTTGTCCTCCTTTGCCTCCTACGGTCTCTCCTCTCTCTCTTCCTCCCCCCTCTTCCTCCCTCCCTCCCCCCCCTCCCTCCATGCTAAGGCCAAAGTCATTGTAATGGTAATTGTTTGACCCTTCGCTGTGTCTATATTTGCACCTGTCTGATAGCGCCTGAGTTTATAGTGATGGCCTCCTCTTTCTCTCCATCCTTATCTTTCCCTCCCTCCCTCCCGCCCACCAGCCTTCCTTACTTCGTCCGTATCCCTCCACTCCCCTCCTCCTCTTTCTCTCCCTCCGTTCCTCCGATCTGACCTTCCTTACTTCCTTCGTCTGTATTTCGCCACTTCACTCCTCCTCCTCCTCCTCCTCCTCCTCTTCGCTTATCGTATCTTCGTCCTATCACCCTCTGCCTCTTTTTTCCTTCTTTCTCTCTCATTCTTTCTCCTTCTCTGTACCTCCCCTTCGTCGTCCTCTTCAGTCTTCCAATTCTTTGTAACTCCTCGTATATCTCCTCTTCGTCGTCCTCCTCTTACTTCTTCTTCTTTCCTCCTTATTTTCCTCTCTCTTCTTCTTTGTACCCCCTCCTCCTTCTCTTCGTCGTCCTCCTTCTTCTACCACTGTTCTTCTTCCCTTCTTATTTCTCTCTGTCTGTCCTGTGTACCTCCTCCTCCTCCTCCTTCTCCTCCTCCTCCTCTTTCTCGTCCTCCTCCTGTTACTCTTCTTCTTCCCTCCTCATCTTCCTTTCGCTTGTTATTAGTGGTCTGACACCTTGTAGCACCTTCTTATGTTGCCCTCCTCCTCCTCCTCCTCCTCCTCCTCCTCCTCCTCCTCCTCCTACTTATCCTCGTTCTCACCTGCTCCATCTTTACGTCACCTTTTGGGTCGAAAAAAGAATTATCGAGAGAGAGAGAGAGAGAGAGAGAGAGAGAGAGAGAGAGAGAGAGAGAGAGAGAGAGAGAGAGAGAGAGAGAGAGAGAGAGAGAGAGAGAGAGAGAGAGAGAGAGAGAGAGAGAGAGAGTAGACATTTATTTCAACCAGTTTGTTACGCAAGGTGAATGGAGGCAAGGGGAGGGAAAAAAAAGGAGGGAGGAAGAATAACATTAAATCAGAAGAAGACGATGAAGAGGAGCAGAAAAGGATGAAGGGAAGAGATAAGACGACGATTGAGAGAAAAGATAAAGAAAGTAAAAGAAGAGGAGGAGGAGGAGGAGGGAGGATCAAAAAGGAATGACGAGAAGGAGGAATTAAAAAGGGGCGGATAGAAAGGAGGAAGGGAGATAAAGGTAAATAAAGGAGAAGAGGAGGAGGAGGATAAAAATAGGAATGATGGAGTGAAGAGAGGAATTGAGGAGGATGGGAGGTAAAGATAAATAAAGGAGAAGAGGAGGAGGAGGATAAAAATAGGAATGATGGAGTGAAGAGAGGAATTGAGGAGGATGGGAGGTAAAGATAAGTAAAGGAGAAGAGGAGGAGGAGGATAAAAATAGGAATGATGAAGTGTTAAGGAGTGAAGAGAGGAAGGGAGGATGAAATAAAGGACGCTAAGGAGAGAACATGAAGAGGAAGAAGATTAAGAGTGAGGGAGAGCGGGAAGAGTAGGGAGAGGGAGGGAGGGAAGATGATAAGAGTGAAGGTAGGCAGAGAGGGATGAGAGATAAGAAGGAAAGAGGGGAGACAGGAAGGAAAGATAAAAGAAAATAATAAAGGAAAGGGAGATAGGAAGGGGAAAATAAAGGGTGAAAGGGAAGAGAGATAGGAAGGAAAGAAGGAAGGGAAGAAGGAAGATAGGAAAGTGAGATAGGAAGGAAAGGAAGAGAGAGAGAGAGAGAGAGAGAGAGAGAGAGAGAGAGAGAGAGAGAGAGAGAGAGAGAGAGAGAGAGAGAGAGAGAGAGAGAGAGAGAGAGAGAGAGAGAGAGAGAGAGAGAGAGAGAGAGAGAGAGAGAGAGAGAGAGACGCAGGAAGAATAACAATGGGGGTAAGGAGGGTGGAAGGGAGGAGATTTTAGAAGTAAGAAAGGAAGGGAAGGAGGCAAAAGGAAAGGAAAAAAAAGGAAGAAGAAGAATTTGAAAGAAAAGAGAGAGATAGAAAGATGGAAGGTAAAAAAGAAAGGGAAGAATGAAAGAGTATCTGAAAGGAAAGGAGGAAGTAAGGGAAGGTTGAAGGAGGAGACAGAAGCGCAGGAAGGATAAGAAGAAGAAGGAAGAAAAGGAGGAAAGAAATATAAAGGAAAAAGAGAAGGGAGAAAGGGGCGAGCATCTGGAAGGAACAATGGAAGTAAGAAAAAAAAGAGAAAAGCACAGGAAGGTTAACAAGGAGGAGGAGGAAGAGGAGGAGGAGGAGAAGGAGGAGGAGGAGGAGGAGGACAAAACGTACTACAAGTGAAGGTCGCGGAGGATAAAAAGTGGTTGGTTGTCTCCTGTTCGACCTTCTCTTGTTTTTTTGTTTGTTTTTTGTAGCACAGATTTTTTTCATATCTCCTCCAGGCTTACTCTTATTGATGTGAAAGGCTATTGGGTTCAGGGCTCCGGGAGGTGGGAGGAAATGACTGTATGCTCCACCTGTGCTTTACCTGTAGAGAACACTAATTAGACTCATTATTAGAGGCAACAGGTGTAGGGTTTAACATTGGTTTGTACTGATATTTGCTGGGGAGGACTTTTTGCCTCATAGTTACTTTAAAGGTTTGTATGGACCGCTAGAAAAAAGGAAATTTCAGCAGTTTTCACTTTAAAAATAGTGAACGTTTCGTCGGAAAAATAAAGAAATTACACAACCTTGAATCAAAAGAACACAGGTAAACTCGGGAAGTAAAAAGAAAAAATAGAGTTAAGACTGTAATTCTTCGGTTGATACAAACACAAAGTTTTCAAATGGAAAGACAAAATTGCCTCGATACAAATACGTCTGCTCTAAATACCATTATTTTGACTGACTGACCCACTGACTAAACTAACTAAACTAACTAATGAAATGACTTACTGATTAATTTACTGATTAACTTACTAATATCATAATGTGGAAGGTTCGTACAAGATAATTTATTCAAACACGTGACAGAGAAAAACATATTCACTAGCTTTTATTTTCTCTGCATAATAAGATTTTGCATGGGTTAGGGCGAGCGAGCGTACACACACACACACACACACACACACACACACACACACACACACACACACACACACACACACAGCACGGGGGTCGCCTGAGGACTCTTGATGGTAGTGGAGGTAGTGGTGGGGGGGTGGAGGGGACGAGGGTACATAGCTGACTGTGTTGAAATATAATACGAGAGCCCGTGTTTGGTCGTGTGTGGCGGGGAGGTGGTGGTGGTTGTGGTGGTGGAGGGAGAGTGAAGGGAGAGAAGGGAAGGAGAGGGAAGAGAGGCAGGTGGCGGAATAGGGATCATAAGGAGGATTAAAGGAAGTACAAAGGGAGATAAGTAAAGGGAGAATGATTGAAGGAAGTCGGGAGAAAGGGAGGAGGGACTGTGGTAGAATAGGGATTGTAAGGAGTAAGTAGAGGAGGAGTAAAGGAAGTAGAGTAGAATGATTGAAGAAAGTAGGAAGACAGGGAAGAGTGAATGTGGAAAAGGAGTAGGAAGTGGAGGGAATAAGGGAAGAAAAAGCGGGATAGGTGGAGGGTGGAGAGTTGCTGGTTGTGATGGGTAAGGAATGAGTGAAGTAATAGAGTAGGAAGGAAGATAAATAAAAGAAAGAAGGGGGTAAGGGAAGTAAGGAAGAGAGGGGAAAGGAAAAAAGGAATGAGTGAGGGAACAGAGTAGGAAGAAATATAAATAAAGGGAAGAATGGGGTGGGTAAGGGAAATAAGGAAGGGAGGGGAAAGGAAAAAAGGAATGAGTGAAGAAACCAACAAAACGTCCAAGAAGGCAAATGAAGAGGGAAAGAAGGGTATGGATAATGGAAGTAAGGAAGGGAAGGGGAAGGGAAAAAAGGAATGAGTGACGTCCAAGAAGGTAAATGAAGAAGGAAAGAAGGATATGGGTAATGGAAGTAAGGAAGGGAAGGGGAAGGGAAAAAAGGAATGAGTGACGTCCAAGAAGGTAAATTAAGAGGGAAAGAAGGATATGGATAATGAAAGTAAGGAAGGGAAGGGGAAGGGAAAATGATGAGTGTAAAAAAAGACTCCTTAGACTCCTATTCATCCTTTTCTTCTTTTTACTCCTCCTCCTCTTTTGTTTGTACCTCTTCCTTCTACTGTTCCCTGGGTGTATTGAGGGAAGTGAGGATGAGGATGAAGAAGAAATGGAAGGAAGGGAAGGAGAAGAGCTGGAAGTGAACGGAAGACAAGAGAACGGAATGGAATAAGTTTTTAAGGTCAACATTTTTTTTGGTGATGGTAGTAGTAGTGATGGTGATGTTAGTGATGATGGGAATGATAGTGATGGTAGTGGTCGAGGGGGGTGAAAGGGAGTGATGATTGTGGTCGAGGCGGGGGGCGATAGGGACAGAAAAAAAGAACCCCTCAAATTTGTCAAGTTCCAACCCGTGTCATTCTGTTCCCACGCTTGGTTATTCACACCACCACCACCACCACCACCATTACCACCACCACCACCAATATAACCTCCGCCATTATCACCACCAGCACCATAGCCACCACCCCCATAAATTATTACCCCCATCACCACCACCACCACCACCCTAAGGAATGTGCTTGTAAGTAACCACAGCAAGACCTCCGAGGCATGAGGGGAATGAGGGGAGGTGATGACAGCCCCAACGGGTAATCTCGAAGGGGGTGGAGGAAGGTTTAGTGGAAAAAAAGTGTGGGGGGGGGAGGAAAGACAGAAGGGGGAGAGAGTGGTGGGAGGGGGAGAGAATTGTGGAAAGAAGGGGAAGGAAAAAATGAAGGAGGAGGAGGAGGAGTAAGGTAAGATGGGGGGAGGAAAAAGAGAAGAGGAAGAGAGTGGGAAAGAATGAGAGGGATGAGAAGGAAAGAGAAAGGCGAAAAAAGCAGAGCGAAGTGGAAAGGTAAAGGGAAGAGGAGAGGAAGAGCAAGATAAGAGAAAGGAGATTAGTAGGGAAGGGGGAAGAGGAGGAGAAAAGTATGGTGAAAAGAGGGGAGGAAAGATAGAAAGGGGAAAGAGACTGAGGAAAGGGGGAGGCGAAAAATTAGGGGAATGAGGAGGGGAAAGATACGTAGAAAAGGCAGAAGGGAGAGGAAAGGTAGGGGAGGAGGAAGGAAAGAAGATGGTGTGGGAGAAGGAAAGAGGAAGAGAAGAAAAGAGAAATACGAAGACAAAAAGAGGAAGAAGGATGAAAAGGGGAGGATAAATGATGGAGGATTAAGATGGAGAAGGGAAAACTAGATGAAAGGGGATTAAGAAAGGGGAGAATGGGAGAGTAAGAAGAAGAGGAAGGAGAGTGAAGTGATGAGCTCTTCTGAAAGTGTTTTGGGGTTATGAATATTCCTTTAGTTTATTATTTTCTTTCATTTTTTTTCTCTTTTAGTCCCCCTCATTACCCCCTCCTGTTGCTACCTCCTTCCTTTTACTAGCAAGTTTTCCTCCTTTCTGCATTTCTTCCTTCTTAGATGATAATGGTTCAGTCTCTAGCACCCACGCCTCTTCTCTCTTCTTCTTCGTTTTCTTCTTCGTTTTCTTCTTCTTCATCTTCTTCTTCTTCTTCTTCTTCTTCTTCTTCTTCTTCTTCTCTTCCTGTTCCTTTCTTCTTCCTCTTCTTCTTCTTCTTCTTCTTCTTCTTCTTCTTCTTCTTCTTCTTCTTTAAAGTCTTCTTTTTCTTCTTTTTTTTTATCATCATTTTCTTCTTCTTCTCTTCCTTGCCTGCATTCTCTTGCCGTCGTTCTCTTGTTATTGGAACCGTCTCTCCTCCTCCTCCTCCTCCTCCTCCTCCTCCTCCTCCTCCTCCTCCTCCTCCTACTCCTCCTCCTCCTCCTCCTGAACGTGGGTCGGTGGAAGAGGGAGCGAAAGGGGGGAGGAGGAGGAAAGAGAGCCCTTCATTTGTGGTTTATGAATGATGTCATTAATGTCAACGGTGCGGCGTGGTGGTGACAGGTGTGTGTGTGTGTGTGTGTGTGTGTGTGTGTGTGTTTATGGATGACAAAGAGAGAGAAATAATGACGATTTACAGTTGGCATGAAGCGACGAATGACAATGAAGGAAGGGAGAGAAGGAGGAGAAAACAAATACAGGAGAACTGGTGTGTGTGAGAGAGAGAGAGAGAGAGAGAGAGAGAGAGAGAGAGAGAGAGAGAGAGAGAGAGAGAGAGAGAGAGAGAGAGAGAGAGAGAGAGAGAGAGAGAGAGAGAGAGAGATTTACATAGAAAATCAAACCACACAGACCCCATGTCCAGACTAGGTGGTTTGTCCTTAAACCTAAGTGATTCGACAGAAGGCTCCAAAACGTTGCATTTATACTCTAGTTAATATTAAGTTGAAGGAAGTGACGGTCGAGCTTGTTTTTAAAAGAGTCAATCGTGTTACACTGGACCACTGAAGGTGGGAGCTTATTCCATTCTCGCACTACAACGTTGGTGAAGAAAAATTTGGTGCAGTCTGAATTTACTTGTCTTCATTTGAGTTTTACGCCATTGTTCCTCGTTCACAAAGTGTCATCGATCATAAACAATTTTGTTCTGTCTACATTCGTGAAACCATTAAGTGTTTTAAAACATTTGATCAGTTTTCTTCGGAGGCGACGTTTCTCAAGAGAGAACAGGTTAAGGGTGGAAAGCCTTTCTTCGTAGGATTTGTTGCGCAAGGCAGGGATCATTTTTGTTGCCCGACGCTGAACACCTTCTAATTTGGCAATGTCCTTTGCATGGTGAGGAGACCAAAACTGTACCGCATATTCCAAGTGGGGTCTGACTAAACTATTGTAGAGCGGAAGTATTACTTCTTTATTCTTGAATAAAAAGTTTCTTTTAATGAAGCCCAGCATTCTGTTCGCTTTATTTGCTGCATCGATGCATTGCTGTGAGAATTTGAGGTTTGACGCGATTTTGACCCCCAGGTCCTTAACGCATTGAACGCTTGTGAGTTTAACGCCGCCCATTTCGTAATCGAACATCTTATTTCTTGTTCCAACTTGAAGGACCTGGCACTTGTCTACGTTAAAGGGCATCTCCCATCTATCCGACCAAGCTGAAATTTTGTGCAAATCCTCTTGGAGGCTTTGCCTGTCTTCGTCAGTGAGAACCGAGTTACCAATCTTTGTGTCGTCTGCAAATTTACTAATGCGATTATTGAGTCCAACATCCACATCGTTGATGTAAATAATGAAGAGCACTGGGCCAAGAACCGAGCCCTGAGGGACGCCACTAGTGACCGGTGCCCACTCTGAGTTAAATCCGTCAATCACCACTCTTTGTTGTCTGTTTCTCAACCAATTTGCGATCCATTGGTTTACTTGACCGTCAATACCTATTTGCTTTAATTTATAAAGTAATTTATGATGTGGGACTTTATCAAACGCTTTCTGGAAATCAAGATAGACTACGTCCAGTGATTTGGTTACGTCATAAACTAAGAAGAGGTCGTTATAAAAGGTCAAGAGAGAGAGAGAGAGAGAGAGAGAGAGAGAGAGAGAGAGAGAGAGAGAGAGAGAGAGAGAGAGAGAGAGAGAGAGAGAGAGAGAGAGAGAGAGAGAGAGAAAAGGAGAATAATAAATAATAAGAGAAATGTGAGACAAAGAGGATGAAGAATTAGTGGGCGAATGGTAGAGTGTAAAGGATGAGAAAGAAAAAGAAGAAACAGGAGAGTACTGAAAAGGAAGAGCGAAGGTTAAAGAAGAAAATTAGAATATATTTGAAGAACGGACTAAAAGAAAAGAAAAAATAGGAAGTGGAATGAGAAAAACGAGACAATAAGAGAACAGATCGAAGAGTAAAAGAAAGCTAGAATTAAACACGAAAAGAATAAAAAAGACAGTAGGAAAAGGAAAACAAGAAAAGGTGATAAGAAGAAAGGAGGTTATTAAGATGTGAAACGAATGAGGAAAACTAAAGAGAGAGAACGAAAGACGAAATGCAAGGAAGGAAGGAAGGAAGGAGGGGATAAAAAGAAAATAAAGTGGAATGCAGGAGAGAAGTAGAGACTAGAGGAATCATAAAAGGGGAAGAAGGAAGTGGATAAGAAGGACAAGGAGCGAAGAATGAAGTTGTAGATGAAAGAGGAGAATAAGCAGTAGGATAATTGGCACAGACGGAACTAAGAAGAGGGAAAGACCGAATGAAGGAAGAGAGAGAGGGAGGAAGGGAATTAGAAGTTAAGGAAATGGACAAGAAAGAATGAAAATAAGGCATAGCTGATAACAAGAGGAACAAGAAGAGGGAATAAAGAAGGAAGGCGATGAATGGATGATAATAGAAACGTGTAGATAGAAGTGAAGGGGAAGAAGAAAGGTTAAAGAGAAAGGAAGTGAAGAAGAAGAGAATCAAAAGGAGAAGAGAGAAAGAGAAAGATAAAAGAGAAGAAGGAGGAATCAGATAAATGAGAAGAATGAACCGAATTAAGAGAGGAAAGGAATGGAGAAGCGGAACAAAGGGAAGTTAAGTAGTGAATGAAGGAGAGGAAGGAGAAAGAGGAGGAGGAAGGAAGGGGTAAAGTAGGGGGGGAGGGACAATTTGGGTGTGCTGGTATTCTTCAAGTGGAGTGAGACGTAGGAATGAAGGAGGAGGAGGAGAAGGAAGAAGAGGAGGAGGAGGCCCAAGGTGATGCTGGAGGAGAATGAGGACGAGGAGGAAAAAAATAAAAGAAGACAAGAATGAGTATAAAAAAAACGCATGGAAATTATAGACAAATATGAAAGAGGTTTTTGAGAAAGAAAGCGAGAATAAAGAAGAAGATATAAAATGTAAATACAGTGGAAATAATAATAATAGTGATAGGGGAAAAGGAGAGAGACGAGGGAAGGAAAACAGCGGAAGGAGACAATATTGAATAAAGTAAATGAAGAAAAAATAAAAGTGAAAGAAGGAAATAAAGGAAGGAACCATAGGATACATCAACCAGGGTCTACCTCATTTTAACCCCTCCTCCTCCTCCTCCTTCTTCTTCCTCCTCCTCCTCCTCCTCCTCCTCCTCTTCCTCCACCTCCACCTCCTCCTGCTCCGTGCCGTCACCACTCTTCACAAACTCTCATTACCATTATGCAAATCCGAGAACTTGCGGGCAGTGGCGGCGGCGGCGGCGG
>NW_026111716.1:17500-20000 GCF_024679095.1 Eriocheir sinensis
CACAGAGTAGATACAGTCATAGGTTCACAGCTTTGTCACAGCCACACCACACAGCCACGGTAATATAGTCATCACACTCGTATAGTCTGTTAACAGCTTAGCCACACACCCACCACACAGCCACGGTAATATAGTCACCACACCCGTAGAATATTTTAATGTGCTTGCTTGTTGTATAGTGGGTCCGTGTGTGTGTGTGTGTATGTATGTGTATGAAAAGGAAGAAAACAACAAGCAAAGGGTATTAGCATAAGCAGAAAATCACATTCAAAAGACGGAAATACCATCATCCCCCAAAAAATGAAAGGGTGAAACTTAACACGCTAAAAAGCACACGAAGGATATAAAAAAAAAGGGAAATGACTACAGCGAGTAAGTTAAGGCTAAGCGAAGTCATTTCCATGCACAACATATAGCCCGTCCACTTAGACTAACGAAGGTAAAGTAGCAGGAAGGGAGAGAGGATCACAGCTACTCCGGCAAGTAAGCACGATAAAGTTCAGGTGTTCGTGGGTACAGCGGCCCCTAACGTCACATATCTTAAACACGAACCCATAAGCAGTCGCGGCGCTGAGCAAACATCTAATAATGCTAATGATATGAAGCGCACCTGAGCTAACTTACAGGTAACTCTATAGGTGAACCGTGGCAATAAAAATCTCAGGTAAGGAGAGTACACGTGCCAAATTTGGGCGTGAAATTTGGTTAACCTGCGATAAATTATAATACGGGAGACAGGTGAGAGCCGGGAGCAGGTGAGGTTGTAACAGAGAGAACGGTTGACCTGATACTTGAGAGCTGAACGAGGCTTAACGAGTGAGGGAGGGAGAGAGGGAGGTGGAAGGGGAGGAAAAGGTAGACGGGAGATACGTATTGAAAGGGAGAGTATGAGTATTGGAAGGGAGGAAAGATCTAAATAAGGAGGACAGTGGAATGAGAGTAGAGGGTGATGCATGAGGGAGAGGGGGATGCTGGATGGAGAACGGAGAACTGGAACGAAGGAGAAAAAAAAGGAAGAGTAAAAAGAGGAGGAGGAGGAAGGGGGGGAAGAGAGAAATTGCGATGAACGAAAATGAGGAAGAGAGTGAGGAGAAGAAAAAGGATGAAGAAGAAAATAAAGAAAAAGATAAGAAGGAATACATGGAGGAAGAGAACGAGAACACGGCGAGGAGGAGGACGAGGAGGAAGAGGAGAAGGAGGAGGAGGAGGAAAATGATAAGAGGAAGAACGTAGTGGAGATGAAAGAGTGAGAGAAAAACGTGAAGGAGGACAAGGGGGCGAAGGATAAGGAGGAAAAGGATGAAGACGAGAACGAGAAGGAAGAGGGAGAGAAGAACGAGTGGGACGAGGACGAGGAGGCGAAGGACAGGGAGGAAAAGGAAGAGGGAGAGAAGAACGTGCAGGAGGAGGACGAGGAGGCGAAGGATAAGGAGGAAAAGGATGAAGACGAGAACGAGAACGAGAAGGAAAAGGGAGATAAAAACGAGGGGGACGAGGACGAGGACGAACAGGAGAAAGAGCAGGACGACGAAGAGAAGGAGGAAGTGGAAGAGACGATCGTTAGTTCTCCCTTTGCATGGCCCGTTCACAGTGAGTTCTGGCGGCAATCACGCGCGGCAAAGCGATGGATGCCGACTTTCATCTCGGGGTTAGTCCGCCTCGGTGAGTGCCGGCGCGAGAGAGCGGGAGACTGGGGGAGGGAGTGTAGGCAAAGAGGGAGGGAGAAAGGGAGTGTAGGCAGGGAGAGAGGGAGAAAGGGAGTACAGGGAGACAACTGGATGAATAAAGCTTGAACCGGAGACAGACAGAGGGACACACACACACACACACACACACACAAGGGAGGGGGCGGGGAAGGTTAACAGGAAGCGTGGCCGTGACTGGCACTCGCGTTCGCTCCTCGTCGCTCTGTTTGTCTTCCTTTGTCCTCCCGAATCACCGCGTCGGGCAGCAAGAGGAGGCGGATCACAGGAGCGGAACACTGGCAGAAAGTCAAGGGGGAAAACACGACTGATAGGAAAAAGTGAGAATTAGAAGAAAAAAATGTTGCGGTCAGTTTGTTTTAAGATGGGATTTGCACCTTGAGAGTGTTCAATCATGCAAGAAAAAAATTAGTGTGCTAAATGGAAAAATGCAATGAAACGTTTGTGTAGGAATAGCTTTTACTTAATATTGCGCCTCTACCATGAATTTGCTTGCTAATATTTGCATCTAGACTTGGATCAATGTTTATTATTAATCGACAGACGCGAATTTCAGTTTATATCTGCAGACAAAAATAGGCAATATGGATCATACGTATTCTGTAATCACGGTGGTCAAATGCATATCCCAGGTTGGGCTCTTTCAGTACGGCACATCATGTAAATTATGACGACCATGCCACCACCTTATAACCCGGGCGTTGGAACCTCCTAAAACTGAAAGCATAGGCCTCTAAAGTAATGCCTGCTGAAAAATTTACCCGGAGTACAGGAGACAAGGCGAGTAGCTTTATCGT
>NW_026111716.1:22500-170000 GCF_024679095.1 Eriocheir sinensis
CCTTCCCTCCTTTTATCCTTCCTTCATTACGTCCTTTCTTCCATTATTCCTTCCTTTCTTCTGTCCTTTGTCCTTGCGTTTCTTCATTCTCTCGTTCCTACTCTTCCCACTTTCTTCAGTCATTCACTATCTTTGTTTTTCCTTCCCTTCCTTGTCCCTTTCTTTTTTTCCTCCGACCTTCCTAATTATCCTTCCTTCCTTCCTGAATTCTTCTCTTCTATCTTCCTTTTCTCCTTTCTTCTTTCTTTCATTTCCTTTTTCCCTTTTTCATTCCTCCCTTCATCAGTTCACTTCTTTCTTCTTCCCTTCCATCCCTCCTTCCTTTATTACTTTCTCTATTATTTCCTGTTTTTTCCTTCCTTCCTTTATTTTTTTTCCTTTCTTTCATCCGTCCTTCCTTAATTTAGATATGTCCTGGTTTCTTCATCCCCACTTTTCTTCATTTGTTCATTCCTTCGTTTATTCATACTTCCAATTTGTCATTCTTTTCATTTTTCATATATTTCTGCGAGTCGTTGCAAAATAATGGATTAGATGACAAGGAAAGGGAAAGAAAGGCAGTATGGAGGGACAGGAGGGGGAAGGGAGGATGGAAAACTGGAAAAAAGGAGGAAAGGAAGCACGTCAGGTAAGGGAAGGAAGGGAGGAAGGGAGGAAAGTGAGAGGTTGTAACTAAAAATTGTTCGAAAAACTCTCGCCCTTAACTTCTTTTGCTTGTTCCATTTGCATACGTTCCTTCTTTACCTCCGTCCTTCCTTCATTCATTCCTTTTCTCCTCTCCTCTTCCTTCCTTCCTTCCTTCCTTCCTTTTCTCCTCTCCTCTTCCTTCCTTCCTTCATTCATTCATTCCTTTTCTCCTCCCCTCTTCCTTCCTTCCTTCCTTTTCTCCTCCCCACTTCCTTCCTTCCTTCCTTCCTTCCTTTTCTCCTCTCCTCTTCCTTCCTTCCTTCCTTTTCTCCTCCCCTCTTCCTTCCTTCCCTCCTTCCTTTTCTCCTCCCCTCTTCCTTCCTTCCTTCCTTCCTTTTCTCCTCCCCTCTTCCTTCCTTCCTTCCTTCCTTTTCTCCTCCCCTCTTCCTTCCTTCCTTCCTTCCTCCTTTACTTCCTTCTTTCATTCGGTTGTTCGTTTCTACATCCTTCCACGTTCATCATATTTATTTTATTTTCCTCTTTTTTATTCATTTGCTTTCCCTTTACATATTTTCCCTCTACATGTCTTCCCTCGCGTTTTTCTTTTCATTTTATCTTTTCTTAATTTTATCTTCTTTTATTTTTTTCTTTCTTTTTATTTTATCTTTTCTTTATTTTATCTTTTCTTAATTTTATCGTTCTTTTTATTTTATCTTTTCTTAATTTTATCTTTTCTCAATTTTATCTTTTTTTAATTGTTTTATCTATTTTTTCGTTGTTGTTGTTGTTGTTGTTATTGTTGTTTTCTTTTATCCTTCTTCTACTATCCCTTCGTTTTCTTTTCTTCTTCTTTTTCATCTTCCATTGGCTCCTCCTCCTCCTCCTCCTCCTCATTCTCCTCCTCCTCCTCCTCCTCCTGCTAAGTGGTGTCCTCCGGGTGTCCACATCAAGGTTAATGGCCTCCCCTACCCCCCCACTCCCCTTTTTCCCCTTCCTCTCCCTCCCTTCCTCGTTCCCCTGCGTTCACTCAACCTTTTTCCTTCCCCTAATCCCCCTGTCTCTACCCCTCCTCCTCCTCCTCCTCCTCCTCCTCCTCCATTCTTCGGCAGGCTTAAAGGCTCACATATGCAGATGAAGACATTACCTGTGCCGTCTTACCTGTAATTATAACAGGACCGTCATTTGGGGAGAGTTGCTGCCCCTCACACCCTCGCCACACGCCGGGGAGGGGGATGGGGAGAAGGAAGAGGAGGAGGAGGAGGAGGAGGAGGAGGAGGAGGAGGAGGAGGAGGAGGAGGAGGAGGAGGAGGAGGAGGCGGAGGGAGGGGAGACGTAAGAGGTATGTAAGTGTCGGGAGTGTAAGAAATGTCGTAAATTTTGAGGTATGAGGGAGAATGAGAGGTGCTGGGAAGGTGAGGAATGTGTGGAGAGAGAGAGAGAGAGAGAGAGAGAGAGAGAGAGAGAGAGAGAGAGAGAGAGAGAGGGGCAGGTGATCAAGGAGCCATCCATCTCGCTAACTGACACCTGCCGCGACCTGTGTCACGGTAATTACACGAACGATACCTGATCACACGCGAGAGGCCGACCCCGCCCTCTTACACGCCTTAGCCTCGCATATTTATAGTTGGGTGACGGCCTTTGATGAGGGTCCGCTCGTGAAAGGGCATGCACTCGCAGCCTTGGATCGTTAGATCAATATAGATTTATCAAACACGCTAAAAGAATTGTTGACGAATGGAAGAGGCTTGGCAGTCGTGTGGTGAATTTCAGTGTGATAGGCACACTATTATTAATAGGTAAGGTAAATTCATTAATAGGGAAGTAATTGTATTGTAAAGGTTTTCATTGATAAGATAAGAAATACAGCTGGAGCTCCTCCCCTGAAGGTGTAATGAAAGCGACGGTCACTAAAGGGTGTCTCGCTCCCTGGGAGTGTGGCTCACGGTGTGGCTCGCGGCCTGCGCCGCGGGTCACTGGTGAGTGTGTTACCAGACAATTTACACAACGGCAGCACAGATGGCCGTGACGTCCAGGAAGGCATCAGTCTCTACGGACCAGTCATCACTGGTCATCATTACGAAGGCTGCCCATGCATCATCAGCCTCATCGGTGATGGCGGCCACCAATTCGGCGGATGGGCATGGGTCATCAGCCTCCACAGACCATTCATCACGGGTCGCCATGTCAAAGGCTGCCCACGAATTATCAGCCTCATCAGACCAGTCATCACTGGTCATCATTTCGAAGGCTGCCCATGTTTCATCAGCCTCATCGGTGAAGGCGGTCACCAATTCGGCGGATGCCCATGGATCATCAGCCTCCACGGACCAGTCATCACGGGTCATTGCTTCAAAGGCTTCCCATGAATCATCAGCCTCGACCCTAGCAGCGGTCTCCAAGTCTGGGGCTGCCCATGAATCATCAGCCTCCACGGACCAGTCATCATGGGTCGTCACTTCAAAGGCTGCCCATGCATCAGCCTCATCAGACCAGACATCACTGGTCATCACTTCAGAGACTGGCCATGGATCATCAGCCTCCACGGACCAGTCATCACGGGTCATTGCTTCAAAGGCTGCCCATGAATCACCAGCCTCGACCCTTGCAGCGGAGGTCACCAAGTCTGGGGCTGCCCATGAATCATCAGCCTCCACGGACCAGTCATCATGGGTCGTCACTTCAAAGGCTGCCCATGAATCATCAGCCTCGACCCTAGCAGCGGTCTCCAAGTCTGGGGCTGCCCATGAATCATCAGCCTCCACGGACCAGTCATCATGGGTCGTCACTTCAAAGGCTGCCCATGCATCAGCCTCATCAGACCAGACATCACTGGTCATCACTTCAGAGACTGGCCATGGATCATCAGCCTCCACGGACCAGTCATCACGGGTCATTGCTTCAAAGGCTGCCCATGAATCACCAGCCTCGACCCTTGCAGCGGAGGTCATCAAGTCTGGGGCTGCCCATGAATCATCAGCCTCCACGGACCAGTCATCATGGGTCGTCACTTCAAAGGCTGCCCATGAATCATCAGCCTCCACGGACCAATCATCATGGGTCGTCACTTCAAAGGCTGCCCTTGCATCAGCCTCGTCGGTCCTGGTCACCCCGTCAGTGGCCGCACGCGGTGCAGGGCTCACCGCCCGGACAGGTTCGCCACACCGCCTCCCGTTGCACCGGAGGTTGGTGAAGGCAGGCCCGTCGTCACAGAAAAGAGAGAAGTGGAGGCCGCTGGTGTTGTCCAGCAGCCAGGCTAGCGGCATGGAAGAGGTGAAGACTGGCTTCCGGAGCGAGGCGCATTGCACCCTGACGGCCGCGTTGCCGTCTTTCCTGCACAGCTTCGCCAAGGGCACACGCAGCTCACCCTCGGCGTGGCAGCCTCGAATACCCGCGACGCAAGACCAGCCCTCCACGGGGAGCTTGACTGAGGCGACCGCACGCCTCCTCTTCAGGCAGCAGGTGGAGTCCTTGCACGAGAACTTGATGGAGTCCACCAGAGAGGAGCCTCGCTCCAGGGTTACCCACACGTTGAATATCTGTCGAGATGCAGAGTGTCCCATCGTTGTTTCGATGTGTATATAAAAAAATATCCGAATATTGAGGAAATTGGTGTTAGGTTAAAAGGAACTGCTATGTCCATGAAGACTGACTGGCCTCTGGCAGATTCTTTCCGTTATAATCTTGCCTAGTCGGCTGAGTAGTGCAGTTCTCGCGTCGGATGGCGGGTGACAGGGCGGCAGCAACACGCTTCTTCATGTTGTTTAATAAGTATAAACAAAATAAAGGAAAATTAAAATTGTCCAGGTGGAAAAAATAATTACACACACACACACACACACACACACACACACACACACACACACACACTGGCGAGGCGGTGACTGAGTGGTTAACGTGCCGGTCCCGCATTCCCCGCCTCGTGGATGACGTGGGTTTGAATCCGCCGCTACCACCTGTGATTTTTCGGTCACTGCCGAGTGGCGTAAGACTACCCACATGCTGTCCTGAAGACCACCCATCAACCCGGAGTCTGGAGGAACTGTCAAAGGGAAATCAAGAATGAGTTCGGGGGGCATCATGAGCCAAGAATAGAGGGCGCCACTATAAACACTTGCCTGCGCCACGGCGGGCTCGAGCCGACCACCAGCCCCCAAACAAAGCCTACCGGCACCATAGGCCAAGATGTAAAAAAAAAAAATTAAATAAATAAATAGAGGTAGTAGCAGTAGTAGTAGTAGTTTTCTTGTATTGTATTCTAATGTATTTAAAAAGGTGTAATATACAGTATGACCAATTTGCACTCTCTGGAAAGGCGGACGATGCGAGTAGACTTCATTAACACTAACTAACTTACCTTCAATCTTTACCCTCATTCACCTTGAGTTCCACCCATAGTTTACCTTCTTTCTTTTCGCCTTTGCTCTGACTCTCTATGCGCTCTTTGCCCAACCTAATTCATTCTTTGTTCTGGCCTTTAATACTACCCTTAGCCATCCACCCTTAGCCTTACCCTGTCTCACCCTTCGTTGTTCCTTATTTTTCCTTATTTTTTTATTTCTCTTCATCATCTTGTTCTTGTTCTTCTTTTTCTTTTTCTCTTTCTTTTTCTTCTTCTTCTTCTTCTTCTTCTTCTTCTTCTTCGTCTTCTTCTTCTTCTTTCTTCCCCTCCCACCCGCAGATCCGCCCTTCACCACCCTTAGTTCCTTTCAATTCCATTTGATATTCTCTCACTTCATGTACAGACTATTTTTATATCATTTCCTTTTATTTAATGGAGTCAAAAAACTTATTTCTTGTCAAAAGCCATCACAGTTCAGACGCTTATAATGCCGGTTAGCAATGTCATTTTTCTTCCTCAATTCACTCACATATTAATTTCGTATGATTTTCTTTTTAATAAACAAGTAAAAAAAATGGTTCAAGGTTACAAGCCCACTCAGTCAAATCGCTAATAATACTGTTTAGCGTTAGCATTTAATATTCCTCAGTTCATACACACAATATGTTAGTGTAATTTTCCTCTTAATCAGACACGTAAAAAAAGAGGTATCTGGTTAATAGCCCTCTCCGTTAAACCCTTGATAATACAGTTTAACTGAAGCATTTTACTTTTTTACCAATCTGTCTCTCTAATCCAAGGTGAAGATCAGCAGGTAACACACAGGTGCTCGGTGGAAGGCGGGGTGGAGACGTAGACAACTGGATGACTGTGGGAAGG
Organism: Eriocheir sinensis; assembly: GCF_024679095.1. Lineage (NCBI taxonomy): Eukaryota > Metazoa > Arthropoda > Malacostraca > Decapoda > Varunidae > Eriocheir > Eriocheir sinensis. The sequence goes on from NW_026111716.1 coordinate 28,346, forward strand.
GATTAACTAGAGAACGAGATGAGAGGATGACTGTCTACGGGGAGAAACAGATAACTAGCTGACTGGGTGACTGTGAATGGTTTAACTCGACAACTGGGAGACTGGATAAATGTGTGGGGTGTTAACTAGACAGCTGACTGACCGTATGTCCGTGTGTGGGGTAACTATATAGCCGGCTGACTGCATGACTGTGTGGGGGAGAGTTAACTAGACAACTGGCTGACTGGATGACTGTAGGTGAGTGGGAGGGTTAATTGGACAACTGGCTGACTGTAAGCATGGATGACTAATTCCCTGTGTGCTTGGTTTAGTGGTTTATTGACTGACTGGATGACTGGATGACTGTACGTTTGGAGGGTTAACTGGATGCCCAGTCGCCTTGGTGCAGAATTTGATGGATGACTGAATGACTACGTGTAGGGGGGTTGAATGGATGACTAACTGTGCGGATGCTTGATTTCGATGATGACTAACAGATTGGATGAGTGTCTGTGCGTGCGTGGGGTTGTTGGTAACACTGCTACACTGCAACTCCAAACTGATGGAAATTGTTGGTAATGATACAACACGAGGCTGCTCTTTTTATTTACATTCCCATTGATTGTTGACCGCCGCCAGAGCAAAACTTTCCGCCCCTGTAACGCCGCGTAATTATGGTTTTTAGCCAATGAATGAGAGCTTGCAATTAGGTGGTGGAAAGATGGAGGGAGAAAAAAAAAGAGAGAGAGAGAGAGAGAGAGAGAGAGAGAGAACGACCGTAAATTCCTTTAGAACCACAAATAGTAAGCAATAATTACTCATTCAACTCTCTCTCTCTCTCTCTCTCTCTCTCTCTCTCTCTCTCTCTCTCTCACACACACACTTCCCCTGGGTCCTTTCGGAAGTGTTCAGTCTCACGGTGACGCCCCGCCCGAAGCACGGATGCCAGCGGGAGAGGAGGAAGAGGAGGAGGAGAAGGTTTAGGAGAAGGAGGAGGAGAAGGAAGTTTAGGAGAAGGAGGAGGAGAAGGAAGTTTAGGAGAAGGAGGAGGAGAAGGAAGTTTAGGAGAAGGAGGAGGAGAAGAAAGAGAAATAAGAATGAAAGAAGAGAAAAACGAAAAGAAAAAGAAGGAGAAGAAGAAGAAAATAAATAAATAAACTATAAAACACTTGAACAATGATAAGCAGACAAAAGATTGAATGTAAACAAAAGAGGAAGAGGAAGACGTTAAGTGAGAGGGTGGAAAAAAAAAAGGAAAAATTATAACAGTATTAGTAGTAGTAGTAGTAGTAGTAGTAGTTGTAGTAGTAATAGTAGCAGTGCTGGTGATAGTAAAAAATAAAATGAAACAGCAGTGCGAAAGAAATCGTTTGCCTGAAGACTTGCAAGGACAATATATCTTACGTGTGTCAGGCAAGAAGGAAGAGGGAACGCGGGGTAGAAGAAGAAGGAAGAAGGGAGAAAAGGAAGGGGGGAGGGACGGACGGGCGAATGGAATGAGGGAGGAGGAGGAGGAGAGAGGAAGGGAAGCAGTGAGAGGGAGGATTGGAAGGGAGGCAAGGAGGTAAGGAGGAATGAAATGTAGGATGATGGAAAAACGAAGAAGAAAAAAAGAGAAAGTGTAAAGGATAAGGAGATAAGAAAACCAAAGAAAATAAGAAAAGAAAAGAGGCAAGAAAAGTGGGTGAAGACGAAAAGAAGGAGAATAAAATAATAACAAGGAAAAGAAAGCACGAACTAGGAAGAAAGGAAAGTGAGGATGGAGAGGGCATCGGACTGATATCCCTCCCTCTCTCTCCCCCTTCTCCATATCCCCTCTCTGTTCCTGTTTCACCTCCTCCCTCCCTCCCTCCTCCTCCTCCTCCTCCTCCTCCTCCTCCTCCTTCTCCCCCACTCGCTCAGGTAGTTAATCAAGGGAGACGAACGAGAGTCGGCCGAGGAAGACAGTGTGAGTGAGTGTAGTGCGAAGATTGATTCACGTAAGGGGGGGGCAGGGGGGTACGAGAGAGAGAGAGAGAGAGAGAGAGAGAGAGAGAGAGAGAGAGAGAGAGAGAGAGAGAGAGAGAGAGAGAGAGAGAGAGAGAGAGAGAGAGAGGTGGAGGGGGGGGGGGAGAGAAAGAAGCAGACACACAGACAGACAAGCAGACAGACAGACAAAGACAGATACAGGCAGTTAGAACATACAGCAAAACAGACAAACAAGAAACAAACAAAGAACAAACAACAAAAAGAGACAGACAGGCAGACAGACAAACAAACGCACATACAGCCAGACAAAAGGACAGACGACAAGAGAGACAGAGACAGACAGCCAAAGAGAAACAGACAGACAGACATACAGACAGACTGACAAAGGGTGCAACAGATAAAGTATTGCAGAGAGAGAGAGAGAGAGAGAGAGAGAGAGAGAGAGAGAGAGAGAGAGAGAGAGAGAGAGAGAGAGAGAGAGAGAGAGAGGCGGGGGGAGGGGAGGGGGAGTGTCTCAGGTGAAGCGGGCCAGGTATGTGAACAATAAGCGTTTAATTGAAATTCGCGAATCGAGTGTGAGAGAACAATGACTCGCCGGTGTTATTGATGACTCTCTCTCTCTCTCTCTCTCTCTCTCTCTGCCCGTGTGTGTGGGTGTGGAGGTGTGGGTGTGGCTGTGTGTATGGGTGTGGGAGTGGGGTGGCTGTGGGGGTGGGGGTGGGTGTGTGAGTGTGGTTGTGTGTATGGGTGTGGGTGTGTTGGTGTGTGGGTGTATGGGTGTGGGTGATGGTGTTGGTGTGGGTGGGTGTGGGGGTGGGGGTGGGTGTTGGTGTGTGTGTGTGTGTGGGTGGGTATGTGTGTGGGGGTGGATGGGTGGATGGGTGTGGGTGGGTGATGGTGTGGGTGGATGGGTGTGGGTGGGTGTGGGTGTGGGTGGGTGGGTGTGTAAAACTGAGCCGAGGACCCTCACATAAATAAACAAATGGAAAGAAGACAACTAGTGACGAAACCATGAATGAATAAATAAAACATAAAAGAAATAAACTGCCGTGGAGAGAGAGAGAGAGAGAGAGAGAGAGAGAGAGAGAGAGAGAGAGAGAGAGAGACACACACACACACACACACACACACACACACACACACACACACACACACACACACACACACACACACACACACACACACACACACACACACACACACACACTCACACTCTCACACACACACACACACACACACACACACACACACACACACACACACACACACACACACACACACACACACACACACACACACACACACACAGAATGGACGAACCGGATAACTGGGAAAAAGAAAAGAAAAATTTAGTGGGATTAAATAATCAACGAAAAGCGAAGAAATGGGTGGAAATATGTATCAAAATTCATTCGTATACGTATAAAGAAAGAATTTAATACTAGATAAAACCAAATAAGAAAGGAGGTTTAAAACAGGACATCGGATGATACAAGTAAAATGAAGGATAACAGCAAAAGAAGAAAAATATTTAGGATAGCGGAAAAAAAGCAAAGAAAGATAACACTTGGGCAAGAAAAAACAAGCAAGGAAGAAAACAAGCAAACATGTAAGGCGAGGAATGCAAGGGTTGGGCAACGTCTGACAGCGGGGTGATTGACGTGTGTGTGTGTGTGTGTGTGTGTGAGAGAGAGAGAGAGAGAGAGAGAGAGAGAGAGAGAGAGAGAGAGAGAGAGAATATCTACATAACTTCTCATTCTTTAAGCTGTAACATATATTGAAAGTAACAAAGAAAAGAATTAACCTAGATATGATAATGAAATATATATGGGCGTGTACAGAAGAAGAGCACTAGACAGATGAATCAAATAGCAAGAGTTCGATGTACTTACAGATGGAATAATAATTAGATGTAAAAAAAAGAATAAAAAGAATAGCTATCCTCCCTAAGAGCAGTGAGGCTTGTTCTGTGACACGACTTTTTAGGGCCACTGTACATCGCAGCGGATTATATGCATATCTTAACACCTGTGATGTATGCCCTCTCACACATGATTTACCGCTCTCTCTCGAAAGACTATAACAAAATAGTTATAATGAAGGTAGATTGCTTATTTTAGTGATATGCAGCTTGGGCTTGGCTTGATGTATGTTTACGGTGGAGATATTTTACCACTCTTATCTCTGTCTCTATATTATAATGTGTTTTTTAGCATGCATGAGCTGTTGTTGCTGGATACTAAAAAAAATAAGTTATGACAATATTTCAAGTATCATCTACGTAGGTGCAGCGTTTATTATAAGTGGCTATTTTATCTTCTTTATTTTTATTTATTTGTTCGTTTATTTGTCCCCTGAGCTGAGATTCTGTTTGTTTGTTTGTTGTGCTTGTGTTTGTTACCCATGTAGGTTTCCCTTGACATGACATATAAAAAAGATAATATTTGTTCTTAGGTTACCCCAACTTTTTATCGTTTTTTTTTTTTTATATCCCTTAACCTTCCTCCTATACGGCGTTTGTGTTTGTTTATTGTATTTGTGTTCGTGTGTGTTCGTTCGTTATGTGTATAGTTTTCCCTTGACATGACATATAGAGAGAGAAAACATGTGCTTAGGTTACGTCACCCTCCACATTAAGATTAGTTTGTTTGCATTCTTCAGGTGTTGCATAAATTAATTAGCGTTTCGACCTTGCGGTTCCTCGTTACTGCTGTATGTTACCTGCCGCGCCAATTACTTGTGAAGACCCTTGTTAAGGAGTCAGTATGTGCGCGCCTCGATGTATAAATGGATTCTCCTCGCGTGTTAAGCCCCACTAATCAGGCCATTATGCGCGGCTACCTGTACTGGGCAGGTGATCCGTGTCCTCACCTTTGTCCCCGCCTCGTTCACAGGTAGTCGTCGTCGGGTGGTTTACGTGCTCCCCTCCGCTACTCCTGTCTACATGCATTAATAGGGCCACCTGCATACCTTGTTTTCTTTTATGGGTGTGTGCGAGTTTGTGTGTGTGTGTATGTGTGTGTGTGTGTGTGTGTGTGTGTGTGTGTGTGTGTGTGTGTGTGTGTGTGTGTGTGTGTGTGTGTGTGTGTGTGTGTGAAAGGATTTTGTTTGTTGCTCTGTTTTTGGTGTTGTGATGGATTCGTGTTTAGAAGGATTATATATTTCCGTTTGCATATTTGGCTATCTGATTGCTGCCTTTATTTCTTACTGTCTGTATGGCTATCGTTCCCTACCTGCCTCTCTATTTCATTATTATTATTATTATTATTATTATTATTATTATTATTATTATTATTATTATTATGTAACTATTATCACTATTTTTATCATTATTATTATTTATCTCCTCAGTATCAATATAATTACCACCACCACTACTGCTACTACCACTACTACTAATACTAATACTACTACTACTGCTATTCAACCCTTTCATCAACACTCACCACCTGTCCAACCACACAACCCATCCAGCTAACCAACCCTTCGTCTCCCCCAACAGGTAACTGGGAGAGGAAGCGGCCGGTGTGGGTGATGCTGATGGTGAACAGCCTGACGGAGAGCGACATCCGGAGCCGCGGGGTACCGGTGCTTGATCTGTACTTGGCGCAGGAGGCGGAGCGGCTCACCAAGCAGACCGGCGCCGTGGAGCATGTGGAGGAGCAGTGCGTCCCCCTCAACGGCCTCAACTTCTCGCAGGTGGGTTGGCGAGGGTGGTGAGGGTAAGGGGGGGCGGGAGGGGAGCGTTGTAGGGTGTATGTATTAGGCCAGCCAAGGACGGTGACTCTAGGGGGTTGGGTATTGTTTGGTTTGTTTGTTTTATTTGTTGTTTGTTGTAGTTATTTTTGTTGCTGTTGTTGTCGTTCTTTTTCTTCTTGTTTTTTCTTCTTGTTATTATGTTTGTTCTTGTTCTTGTTTTTTGTTTTTATTCGTCTTTTTCTTCTTCCTGTTCTTTTTGTTCTTATCCTTCTCCTCCTTTTTTTTCTTTTTCTTGTTTTCTTCTTTTTCTTCTTTTTCTTCGTCTTTTTTTCTCTTATTATTATTATTAGTAGTAGTAGTAGTAGTAGTAGTAGTAGTAGTAGTAGTAGTAGTGGTAGTATCGTCATCATACAACTACATTTATGGGGTTCCAGTATTGTTGTGTCTGGTTTATGTTCATCTTTTCCGTGTGTGATGTTAATCCAGTCTCAGTGAAGCAGAACCATTTTAGTTGTGGCGGTGTATTTTTTTTTTTTTTTACTTGTTCATATTGTGTTTAGTGTGGGGCGAGGCGCAGAGTCAGTTATTGTCCAACTGTCAAGATTTGCAAGTGTCCTTTTTCTTACTCTTTTTTTTTTTTTTTCTTGTTATGTAAGGTTACAGCTAACACAAATAACCATCGTCAGTCACTTAGAACGTTAGATTTTTGCAGACTCGCAATATCGAGGGGTTTTTTTTTTTTCTTGCAGTTAAGTGTATTGTTAATAAGTTGTAATCTTTTAATATAAGTGGTTGGCTTTGGAACCTTAGATAGCACCGATTGCTGTACGACTTGAGTCATCGTTAAACATTTGTAGTTTGCAAGTGTAAGCATCAGGAGCTGGTTGGCACGGTGAAAACCTGCCGTATATATTTTGGGGTCTGTTTAGATCAATCCTTGGGCGTTTCAATGATCAAAGCTGCATTATGTTCGGAGGGTCTTAAAAAGTGAAGTAGTTATCTAGGAGGAAGCCTTATGCGAATAGGAATGTAATAGTAAAGAGCAAAACATACCTTCGACTGTAGCAGGTATGTGTAAGCAAGCCATATGCGGATGTTAATAGAAAAGACTAAAATATAACACACCTTCGACTGTCGGAATAGGCCAGTAAACTATGCGAGTATCCTGCAAGAAGCCAAGCCAAACCCCGCCCCGCCCTCATGTCAAGAGCACGGAGAGATGCGCCTTGCTGCACGCCCGGCCGAAGAACCTGTGCCCGTGTGTGTGTGTGTGTGTGTGTGTGTGTGTGTGTGTTATGTTAAGAGGCAAACCAAGGACCCCGCCAAAAAAAAGGCTCGCAGCATGTTCCTACTACAAAGAAATCGGTTGCCAGAAAGGATATTTTATGTGTGTGAATGTGTGTGTGTGTGTGTGTGTGTGTGTGTGTGTGTGTGTCTGTGTGTGTGTGTGTGTAGCGGCTGTCTAACGCTAACACCGCCGTCACATCAAAGCTAAACGACGCACGCATATTTCACGCCTGGGAACGGCAGCTCAACATATAAAGAATAAAAAAACTTTGATCATAAATACAAACTTCAACCACCGCCGTTTTTCTTGGACCAAAAACTAACGAGACATTTTCTTTACTTTCTTTTATACTGCTTCGTTTTTCCGCTTTTACACTGTGAGGAGCTGTGATTCTAGGCAGTCAAGTCCAAATCAGAGGAAGGACGGAGAGGGCGAAGAAAAGAGAGAGAAGTGGAAAAGGGAGGAGAAAGAGGGGAAAGAGTAGGTGGGGGATGAATAGCTCAGATGAAGGAATAAGTGACCATGAATAAGAAAGAGTAAGCGAAGGAAGGAGAGGTGTAACTTAGGACAAAGTGACCACGGATATAGAGAGAGAGGGAAAGAAAAATGAAGGACGGAGAGCTCTAATCTGAGACTATATTATTGAGCAGGCGTAGAGAGGGAAAAAGATACGGAAGGAATATAGACCAGGGATGTAGAAAGGGAAGTAGAGGAAGGAGAGTTCAGATATCGGACTGAGCAGGGAAAATGAGAAGGGAAGAAAAGAGTGAGAAGATAGCTTTGATGTGGGACTAAGTGAGCGGGGATAGACAACGGGGAAACCAAGTTGGCGAAGAGGCGGTGGGAGGAATGGTTGAGCAAGGATTGAGGATGGGGAGAAAGGAGTGGGCGGGGGGTGGGGGGGAGATGAGGATTGAGTGAACAAGAATAAAGGATGAGGAGGAAGGAGTAGTCGTAGGGAAAGTGACATGAACAAGTATAGAGACCGGGGAGGAAGGAGTAGTCAGGAAAGTGACATGAACAAGTATAGAGACCGGGGAGGAAGGAGTAGTCGTAGGGAAAGTGACATGAACAAGTATAGAGACCGGGGAGGAAGGAGAGTAGGGAAAGTGACATGAACAAGTATAGAGACTGGGGAGAAGGAGGTAGTAGGAAAGTGACATGAACAAGTATAGAGACTGGGAGGAAGGAGTAGTCGTAGGGAAAGTGACATGAACAAGTAGAGACCGGGGAGGAAGGAGTAGTCGTAGGGAAAGTGACATGAACAAGTATAGAGACCGGGAGGAAGGAGTAGTCGTAGGGAAAGTGACATGAACAAGTATAGAGACCGAGGAGGAAGGAGTAGTCGTAGGGAAAGTGACATGAACAAGTATAGAGACCGGGGATGAAGGAGTAGGCGTAGGGAAAGTGACATGAACAAGTATAGAGACTGGGGAGGAAGGAGTAGGCGGAGGGAAAGTGACATGAACAAGTATAGAGACCGGGGAGGAAGGAGTAGTCGTAGGGAAAGTGACATGAACAAGTATAGAGACCGGGGAGGAAGGAGTAGTCGTAGGGAAAGTGACATGAACAAGTATAGAGACCGGGGATGAAGGAGTAGTCGTAGGGAAAGTGACATGAACAAGTATAGAGACCGGGGAGAAAGGAGTAGTCGTAGGGAAAGTGACATGAACAAGTATAGAGACCGGGGATGAAGGAGTAGTCGTAGGGAAAGTGACATGAACAAGTATAGAGACCGGGGAGGAAGGAGTAGTCGTAGGGAAAGTGACATGAACAAGTATAGAGACCGGGGAGGAAGGAGTAGGCGGAGGGAAAGTGACATGAACAAGTATAGAGACCGGGGAGGAAGGAGTAGTCGTAGGAAAGTGACATGAACAAGTATAGAGACCAGGAGGAAGGAGTAGTCGTAGGGAAAGTGACATGAACAAGAAGGAACCGGGGAGAAAGGAGTAGGCGGAGGGAAGGGGAGGTAAGGGAGGAGGAGGGGAGAGCAGAGGGCGGGGGGGGGCGAGAGTCAGACCGAGAGGGAGGCTGCGGAGGGGTCACCAGAAGACGTCTTGCAGCAACCAACTCGTCCTTGATATTATTTTTTTTGTTGTTTTTCTTGTTTTTGTTTTTGTTTTTTTGGCGCGAAGAGTTGCCGATTGTGTGAGTGTTTATGTGGCGCTGCTCTTAGGTGTGTGTGTGTGTGTGTGTGTGTGTGTGTGTGTATTTTTATGTCATTTAACTACGTTTTATTAATGTAAGTGAAACAAAATTACTCTCTCTCTCTCTCTCTCTCTCTCTCTCTCTCTCTCTCTCTCTCTCTCACTGGTTTACCTCTGTTGGTTTATTTGTCTTCCCAGAGAGTTCCCTCCCTCATCTTGCCACCCACAGCGCCTCCTCCTCCTCCTCCTCCTCCTGTTACTCCTCGATCTCTTCCTCCTTCAACCTTTCGCCTTCTCATTGCCTTTTTAAACTTTACTCTTTAAATAATTCTTTTCATTCCCTTCTTCTTCCTCTTATTTTTTCTTAATACTTAAATGTGAGTTAATGCCTTGATTTTACTTAACTGGCTTTTTCCTGTTCTTTTTCTTCCTCATATATTTCTCTTTGCTCAGTGTTCCCTCTCTTATCCTTCTTCATTTTCTTCCTCCTCTTCCTCCTCCTTTTACATTTCCTCGTCCTCATTCTTCTCATCCTCTTCGTCCCTTTCAAGCAAGGCGATGTAATAAAGACATTGGCAGGAGTTTTTTTTTTTTTAACCGAGTCATCCGCCACTGAAAATATCTTCCTTCAGACGTAGTAGGTGTGAAAAACATCAACTTTAAAATCGAATCAAACGCTTATTTGTTACATCAGGAGTAAATTGAACGTACGCACTGAAGCGCTGACATCTATTCTGCAGGCTTAAAGTGACTGTCGGGTAGATTAAATCACCAGAGAGAGCAGCCTTGTTATCGTATCGAGCCAGTAAGCTCTCTGTTGTCTGCATTTCCATGTTTCTCTTGTTTCCATTTTCTTCTGCTCCTTTTCTTGCCTCCTCCTCTACCTCCCCCCCTTTTCCTCCTCCTCCTCCTCCTCCACCTGCTACTGCTCCTTTCTTTCTCCCACTTCTATTACTGCTTCTTTTCTTGTCTGCTCCTCCTTCTCCTCCTCCTCCTCCTCCTCCTCCTCCTCCTCCTCCTCCTGGGTAATGATGCGTACAGCGGATATGTGCATCGGAAGGCCGGCCATCAGCCCCACGTCGCGGGGGCCGGCGCCAGGAGGGAAGGGTCCGACGCTGCCTTACCCTCTTCCTCTTCTTCCTCCTTCTGCTCCTCCTCTTCCAACTACGCACCCAACTCCTCCTCCTCTTCCTACCGCTTCCATTCCTACTATGCAGCCAACTCCTCCTCCTCTTCCTGCTTCTCTTCTTACTATTCAGCCAGCTAATCCTCCTCCTCTTCTTCTGCTCCTTCTGTTCTTTCTACTTCGCTGCCAACTTCACTTCCTCTTCCCCCTCCTGCTTTTCCTCTTCCTACTACGCATCCAAGTCCTCCTGCTCCTCCCACTACTATACCTCTCCTCTTCGAAATCAGCTCATCTTCCTCCTCTTTCTCCTACTTCTCTTGTTTCTACGCAGGAAACTTACCTTCCTCCTCTTAGTTTAGTCCTATCTTCCTCTTATTTTCCTTTTCTTTCCCTTGCTTCATAAACTTAATCTTTTTTTTAACTGCTTGTTCTCCCTTTTCTTCTTTTTCTTCCCCATTCTCCTTTTCCTTTTCTTTTATATAAGTGACCCCAAGGGATTTTTTTGAGGATGAGAAAAGAAAGTCGTGGAGAGAATAGGACCTTTAAAATCAGACACAGGTTAGCTTATTGACAACACAGAGGGCATCGGTAAAATACTGAACGACTCTTTCCTTCCAGTCGTTGCGCAGGAAGATCAAGAGACACTTTCAGAATGGGATTAGATTCTTGGAAGTAAGGATGAGATGAGGGATGAGAAATTATATAAGGTTACAGTGTCCCTTCCTCTGCTACAGTGCTTTCTCCTTTTCTATATTATTCCCTCCTCTCGCATTGTCTTCTCTCTTAACTACCACGACCACTAATACTACGACTAACACCACCACCACGACAACTATCACTACCACCACCGCCCTGCAACCGCTACCACCGTCATTACAACCACCATCACACCACTACCACTATCTCCTAGCATGTCCTCTTAACCACTAGCACCACTAATACTACAACTATCATGCCCACCAACACCACTACCACAGCTACCACCCTACCATCACCATCACCACCTTCACTACCACAACCACCACCATCCCGAGCATATACTCTCAACCAGCATCACCACCAATACTACTTCTAATACCCTTGACTAATACCACCACCTCTACCACCGCCACCGCCGCCATCCAATCAACAACAAACTCACCTTCCCTGAAATGACGTATAATTGCAGTACTAAAGCTCAAAATGCTCAGTGGCTCCGATACTTTCCGTTTATTACACTTTGACTTACTGGAGATCGATAAACCTAACCTTTTATTTCTTTCTCTACTCAGATGGAAGGGACAGGTTCTCAGCACGACGTAGTATTGTGAAATCTTTTAGTGTGTGTGTGTGTGGTTGAGTGGGTTTAGGTGGGAGGGTAGGAATGGGGGAGAGTGTTGGTGGGTGAGTGAGTTGGTGTGGGTAGGATGGGGTGGGGGGATATCGGTGTGGGGGGAATGTGGAGTTGTGAGGGGGGGGTTGAATAGGTGCAAAGGTTGGTATTATATATTTGTTGTCTTGTGTTACTTTGTTTGTTTGCGTGAAGGACAGGGGAGTGTGTGTGTGTGGGGGGATAATTCAGAGGCACATAACTCTGCCCCGAACCCACAGCCACTCGCCACCCACAAAATCTTTTAGCATCGAGCCAGCCCCCGCCCTGCCCCCGCCCTGTCCCCCCTGCACCCGGAAGCGGTTTCAACACACAGCTGCAAGGATGGCCCATATCTTAGTCCCAGTAAACTTATAGTGTATCATTGTATGGCATTGACAATTCTTTATGCTTTATGCTATTCTCTCTCTCTCTCTCTCTCTCTCTCTCTCTCTCTCTCTCTCTCTCTCTCTCTCTCTCTCTCGACCTAGCCAACACACGCAACAATAAACTAACATCACTCTTGCAGGATTTTACGCCCATTGGAAAGAGGAGGAGGAGGAGGAGGAGGAGGAGGAGGAGGAGGAGGAGGAGGAGGAATAGAAGGAAATGGATGAGAAAAAATAAGCAGCAGCAGAAGATAAGAAAAAAAAGAGAAAAGGAAAAAAATTAAGGAAAGGAAGAAAAAAAATGGCAAAGGAAAAGAAGAAGGAAATAGAGACGGGAAAAATCAAGAGAAGGAAAGATGAAAAGAAAGAAAACCGAGAAGGATGAGAAGAGCGCAGAGAAGGATGAAAGGAAAGACTGAGGAAGCTTGAACATGGACAGGAAGAAGATAACGAGGAGGAGGAACAAAAGAAGGAGGAGGAAGAAGGGTAGAAAAAGAGGAATAGATAAAAAAAAGGAAGGAAAATTGAATGGGAGACTTACTTATCATTCCTCTTATAGCACATCTTATATATAGCCTCAGGTGAGAAGAGATAAAAATAGAAAAGGAATAAAGGAAAGAATTGTGGTATACGGGAGTGATGCACGGGGAGGAGAGTAGGAAGGGAAGAAGGAAATGAGATAAAAGGGTGAAGGGACGGGCGAGGAGGGAGAGGGAGGGAGAGGGAAGGGAAGGAAGAGGAGGGAGAGGCAAGGGAAGAGAGAGGAGGGAGAGAAGGGAGAGGCAAGGGAAGAGAGAGGAGGGAGAGGAGGGAGAGGCAAGGGAAGGGAGAGGAGGGAGAGGCAAGGGAAGGAAGAGGAGGGAGAGGCAAGGGAAGGGAGAGGAGGGAGAGGCAAGGGAAGGGAGAGGAGGGAGAGGCAAGGGAAGGGAGAGGAGGGAGAGGGAAGGGACGGGAGAGGAGGGAGAGGCAAGGGAAAGGAGAGGAGAGAGAGGCAAAGGAAAGGAGAGGAGGGAGAGGGAAAGGAAGGGAGGGAAAGAGTGGCTTGCATGCAGGTTATCAAGAGGAGGAAGTAACGTTAAAAGGGGAAAAAAAAAGATGATGGAAGTTTGTTTTACTGCGTGATGGAAGTGAAGGCGAAGGAGGTTGAAGGAAGAGAAGAAGAGGAGCTGAAGAGAAGAGGGAAAAAAGGGCAGAATGGTGAAGTAAAAGGAATCGAAGAAGTACCAAGAAAAGAGGAAGAATAGGAGGAGGAAGAGGGAGGCCGAAAAGATATGGAAAGGGGAAGAATGGCGCAGTAGAAGGAATAGAGAGAAAAGACATGGAAAGGACATAAAAAGAAAGGTACAAGGGGAGAGAAGTATGGAAAAGGAGTAAGTGATATGGGTGCAGAAAGGAACGAAAGAAAGAAGAGAATAGAAGGACGAAGATAAGGATGAGGAGATAGAGAACGGGGAAATGAAGAATATAGGATGAAAAATGAATAAAGGGAAAACTCATAAAGAAAGGAAGGAAGGAGGAGGAGGAGCACTGAATGAAAAAAAGGTGAAAGAAAAGAAGAATGCAGAACTATTTGAAAAAAAAGAAAATGGAAGAGGAAGCTAAAAAGGAGGAGGAGGAAAAGGAGGAGGAGGAGGAGGAGGAGGAGGAGGAGGAGGATAAGGAGGAGGAGGAGGAGGAGGTGAGCCGTAATGTGGAAGAGGTGGTTGTGCAGGGCGGAAATTAGATGATGGAAGCTGGTTATGGAGGAGGAGGAGGAGGAGGAGGAGGAGGAGGTCACTCGTTCATCAGGAGGTATACAAAGGAGAATGAGGAGGAGGAGGAGGAGAGATGTTCATTCTCCTCTTCTCTCTCTCCTTCCTTTTTCCCCTCTTCCGTTTTCCCTCAATCCTTTCTCCCCATCCTCCTCCTCCTCTTCCTCCTCCTCCCTCACTTCCTTCTATTTCCTCACTGTCCATTCATCACTCCCTTCCCTTCTTTTATCTCCCTTACGCTCTCTTTCTTCTTTCTCCCCTTATTTTTTTTCTTCTGTTCCATCCCTCTCTCTATTTGTGCTCAAGGGACAGTGTGACGGAGATGAGCACCGAGGCCACGCGTAGTTATAACGTATGCCTCCCAACTTTACCTTGACATCTCTTCCTTTCAATCTCCTTCTCTTCCCTCCTTAATTCTCTAACGTTTTTTTTTATAAGATTTGATATTTAAAGGTAAAAAAGTTATATCCAGATGAAAGCGGTTCTCTCTCTTTCTCCTCCTCCTCCTCTTCCTCCTCCTTCTCCAATATGGCAGACAGTCTATTGTTTCTTTTACGACTTCTCGCTAAATGTCCTTCCTCTATTCATTCGTTCTTTTCTTTTATTCCTCTCTCTCTCTCTCTCTCATTTTATATCTCCATCTCGTTCTCGTATCGGCCGTTTTTCAGTCTTGATTATTTCCTCTTCCTTTTCTTTTTTCCATCTTTCACTTCCTTCCTCCTTTCTCTTACTCTTCTTCTTTTCATCTTCCTCCTATTCCTCCTTTCATTTCTTTCTCCTCTTTTTCGTTCTACTAATTCCTCTTCTTCTTGTCTTCCTCCTCTTTTTTTAATATCCTCACATCAGCATATTCCTTTTTCTCCACTTCCTTTCTTCACATTCCCCTATAACATCCTTCCCTGTTATACTTCTCCCCTCTCCCTCCTCCTCCTCCTCCTCCAACTCCTTCCTCTTCCTCCTCCTGCTCTGACCTGGCCCAATCCGAAGCTTCGTGTCAGGTGGTTCAGAGTTAATGGTCCGAAGCCTGACTCGTGGTAGTGAAGCCCGGTCGATCACGCGAGGCTTCGAATCTGAGGAGGAACGAGAAGTTAGAGAGGAGGAGAGACAATGAAGGAAGGGAGGAGAGGGAGAAGGAAGGAGGAAAAGTGAGAGGAACGGGAAGAAAGAAGGAGAAAGGAGAAAGAAAAGAAAGAAGAAGAGAGATACTGAAGGTGGGGAAAAAAGTGAGAGAGAAGGATGATGGTGGAGAGAGGAGGGAAAAGGGGAATGTGAGGGAGCTATTTTGATGAATGTGGAATGAGGAATTTAAGCGAGAAAGGGGAAAGAAGATATGATCCGCAAGGTTTGAAAGAAGAGATATTGAAGAAGGGGGAAGGAGAGTGAGAGGGAAGGATGATGGAAAAGTGTATGGGAGGGAAAGGGAATGTAAGGAAAGGTGTGTGGGATGAGGAAAGGGAAAAGAAAGGAGGAAGGAAAAGAAGGAGGAGGGAAAAGTAGCTATGGTTTAAGGTAGAAAAAGATGAAGCTATGAAATGGTTGGGGTGAAAGGGTGAGCAAAAGGGTGTTGAGAGAGAGAGAGAGAGAGAGAGAGAGAGAGAGAGAGAGAGAGAGAGAGAGAGAGAGAGAGAGAGAGAGAGAGAGAGAGAGAGAGAGAGTAAAAAATAAAGGACGAAAAAGAAAAGTCATAAGGAGGGAAGGAAATGAAAGAAAGAGGGAAAGAAAGAAAAGGGGGAGGTTAAAAAAAACAACTAAAAAAATACATGAAGGAAAGACTCAGGTTGTCTGAAGAGTCTATAAAAAATGGATTTCCTTAATTAAATATGCAAACAAATATGCAAATGTATCAACAGGATCAAGAGTAAATAAATAGATGAATAAAAAGGTAAATAAAGAAGCACACACACACACACACACACACACACACACACACACACACACAAGACGTTGCAAAGAAAAACAGAAAGGAAAATAAAAATAAAGGAAAAAGACAAATTAAAACAACATTAGCTTTACTTCATACTGATTCCTGATTTTTTTTCATCATCATCATCATCCTTATCATCATCATCCATATCATCGTCATCATCGTCATCATTATTATCATCATCATCATCATCCTTATCATCGTCATCATCATCATCATCATCATAATATATTCTCCTTCCTTCCGATCACTTTCTTATTTTTCACTGTTTTCTTTTTTTTTTCTCATTATTAGTGTTATTTTTAGTCTCATTATTATTCTATTTACTAATCTTTATTGTCATCATATTTTCTCCTCGTCTTCCTCCTTCTCCTCCTCCTATCTCTCTCTCTCTCTCTCTCTCTCTCGTCTCCTTTTTTCTTCCCTTCTTGTTCCTACTTTGCCGCGTTTCTTAGTATATCAAAGGAAAGGGAAGGAAAGGAAAGGGAAGTGAGAGGGGAGAGGCATGGCGTGCCAGAGTCATCCTGTCTCCCCTCTCCCTCGCCCTCTCCTTCCTCAGCTACCTCACCCCCCTCTCTCACGAACTCCTTACCTGCCCTCTTAAGGAAAGATATGGGAGAGAGAGAGAGAGAGAGAGAGAGAGAGAGAGAGAGAGAGAGAGAGAGAGAGAGAGAGAGAGAGAGAGAGAGAGAGAGAGAGAGAGAGAGAGAGAGAGAGAGAGTTATTTGCTTTGTTTTGACGGCTAAGAGGAAAGAGAGCTCAAATGTACGCTTCGTGGGTGGCATGTTAGAGAGAGAGAGAGAGAGAGAGAGAGAGAGAGAGAGAGAGAGAGAGAGAGAGAGAGAGAGAGAGAGATGAAAGATAAAAAGCACTGCCCTCGAGGGATATTAGTTTATCTCTGTATTCATTTAAATAAACGACAAGTAATTAAAAACATGAATAGGAGAATCGAGAAGAAGATTAAAGTGATGTGAAGAGAGAAAGTTAAAAAGATGAGAAGGACGGAATATATAGAGAGAAACGAAGGAAGGAAGGGAGACAAAGAATGGGATATAGGGAAGCGAAGAGAGGAAATAAAAAAAGAGCTAAGAAGGGACCGAATAGAAGGAGATGAAAAAAGGAAGACAAAAAAAAGAGCTAGGGAAAGACGGAATAAAAGAAAATAGCGAAAGTAAGTGAACAAAATCTAGGAAAGGGATGGAATATAGGGAAGCGAAGAGAGGAAATGGAAAAGAGCTAAGAAGGGACCGAATAGAAGGAGATGAAGAAAGGAAGACAAAAAAAAAGCTAGGGAAAGACGGAATAAAAGAAAATAGCGAAAGTAAGTGAACAAAATCTAGGAAAGGGATGGAATATAGGGAATCGAAAAGTGGAAATGGAAAAGAGCTAAGAAGGGACCGAATAGAAGGAGATGAAGAAAGGAAGACAAAAAAAAAGCTAGTGAAAGACGGAATAAAAGGAAATAGGGAAAGTAAGTGAACAAAAGCTAGGAAAGGGATGAAATACTATTAGGTTTAGAAGAAAGGAAGTAAAAATGAAGGGAGGAGTACAGGAAACGAAGCAGGGAAGTAAAAAGAGAACTAGCAAGGATCGGATAAGGAAATGGAAAAGGGAAATAAAAAAGGGAGAATAGCAGAATACTGAGAAACTGGAAAAATGAAGAGAAAACGAGATCAGAGGGAACGAAATACTGGAATATGGAGAAAGGAAATGAAAAGAGGAGAGAAATTAATTATAGGGTAATGGAGAAAGGAAGTTAAAAAAAGAAACAAAGTATAGGAAAATGAGTAAAGGAAGTGGAGAAGATGGAAGAAGGGATGGAATAAAGGGAAACGAAGAAAAAATAAAAAAGAAGGAAAATAAGAGATATACAGTAAACAAGAGGAAGGATAGAATATAGGAAAAAGAAGAAAAATATGTAAACGAAGGAAAATAAGAGAGATACAGTGAACAAGAAGAAGGACGGAATATAGGAAAAGGAAGAAAAGAAAATGAAGAAGATCTAGGGAAGGACGGAATAAAGGAAAATAGAGTAAAAGTGAAAGAGAGAGGAAGAACGGAGTAAAGAAAATGAAAAAAGGAAGTAAGGAGAACTAGAAAGGAACGGAGAAAGGAAATGAAAAGAAAGGGATATGACAAAATACAGGGAAATTAGAGAAAAGAAGTGATAAAGAGCGGGAGGGAAAAATGTAGGAGTATGGATGAAGAGAGTGATAAAGACGGGAAGAGCGGAATATACGGAAACGGAGAGAAGAACTTACACAAATATAACAGACTGCATAGACTTTCTCCTGTGACGTCTACGCCCTCTCATCCTGTTGTTTTGCCCTCCGAAGATGAAGCACAATTGACTCATTCGAACACTAGATTGCTTAATAAATCGCCGTCGTATTTTATTCAGATGTAAGAGAGAGAGAGAGAGAGAGAGAGAGAGAGAGAGAGAGAGAGAGAGAGAGAGAGAGAGAGAGAGAACCAAGGAGTGAGAGAGAATAACAGACAGACAAAGAAACAAAGTAAACAGATAGGAAGGAAAGAGAAGGGTGAGAGAGACGCACACAGACAGACAGACAGACAGACAGACACAAGGACATACAAACCCAATAAATATAAAGAAGATTGAAGAATGAGAGAGAGAGACATTCAGACAGACAGAGAGACAGAGAGAGCGGGCAGCCAAAGCAAGTGGAGAAGTGGAGGAAGTCGTTGGCGAAGATTTAGTGAGCCGAGTGCGCCATAAGTCGGGCGAGGCCGCGCCACCGCCATAGAAAACGGGATGTGTTGGTTCAGTGTTTACGAGGTGTGTTTAGACGGAAGGGAAAAAAAGGAAAAGAAAACCAGCGAAAACGGAATGGGGGTGTGATATTATCGTGAAGAGAGAGAGAGAGAGAGAGAGAGAGAGAGAGAGAGAGAGAGAGAGAGAGAGAGTGTTTACGAGGTGTGTTTAGACGGAAGGGAAAAAAGGAAAAGAAAACCCAAGAAAACGGAAAGAAAACGGAATGGGAGTGTGATATTATCGTGAAGAGAGAGAGAGAGAGAGAGAGAGAGAGAGAGAGAGAGAGAGAGAGAGAGAGAGAGAGAGAGAGAGAGAGAGAGAGAGAGAGAGAGAGAGAGAGAGAGAGAGAGAGAGAGAGAGAGAGAGAGAGAGAGATCAAAACTTTTATCCACAAACAGCTTCTACATTTGTGAAAAAAGAGAGAAAGAAAAGAGGGAATGTTCATAGGGAAGGAAAGAGAAAAGGGGAAGAACGAAGGAAAGGAGGAAAGGGAGAAGGATCCTTGAGAGTAGGAAGAAATGAGGGATAGAAGGATTGGGAGGAGAGATGGAAGAAGGGAAGGCTCGGCAGTAGAGGGATGAGGAGGAGGAAAGGGAGAAAGATCCTTGAGGGCAGAAAGAAAGAGAGGGAGAAGAGAAGGAGGGAAGGACAGGAAGTAGAGGGAAAAGGTGGAAAAGGAGAAATATCCTTGAGGGGAATAAGAAAGAGAGGGACAGAGAGAGAAGAATAGGGAGGAGAGAGGGAGGGAGGAACGGACGGGGAGTAGAGAGAGGAGAAGAAAATTGAGAGATCCTTGAGGGGAGAAAGAAAAAGAGAGAGGGAGAGGCATAAGGATAGGGAGGTGGGAGGGAAGGAGGGAAGGCTAGAGAGAAGAGAGAGGAGGAGGAGGAGGAAAGGGTTGCTGTATAAGGGAGGATAAGGAGGGTATTTTGATGGGCTCAAGATACCCATCAAGGAGACAGAGACGGAGTTGAGGCCAGCGGGTGGTGGGTGAGTGGCAGGTGGAGAGGCGGGTGGACCAGTGGGAGGAGGAAAGTAGGTTAGGAAGAAAGGGCGATCAGGAAGGCGGACGTAGACTGGGGAATGATTGGACTGACCGTGACTACACCTGCGGAAAGAGTTAGTAAAGGAAAGGTGATTAATTAAAAGGTGTTAGGAGAGGTTAAAAAAAAGTAGGTTAGGAAGAAAGGGCGATCAGGAAGGGGGACGTAGACTGGGAATGATTGGACTGACCGTGACTACACCTGCGGAAAGAGTTAGTAAAGGAAAGGTGATTAATTAAAAGGTGTTAGGAGAGGTTATAGTTGAGTGAAAGGTAAGATTGTTAGGGAAATAAGAGGAATAAGTGAATGGTTAAGAAGAATGAAAGAGCACTGAATATGATACATGTGGAAAGAGTAATCAGTGACGGAAAGATGATTAATTAAGAGGTGTTAGGAGAGGCTATAGGTAAGGGAAAGGTAAGATTGTTAAGGAAAGAATAGAAATAAGTGAATGGTGAAGAAGAATGAAAGAGTACTGAATATGATACATGTGGAAAGAGTAATCAGTGACGGATAGGCGATTAATTAAGAGGTGTTAGGAGAGGCTATAGGTAAGGGGAAGGTAAGATTGTTAGGGGAGGAAAATTAATAATAGAATGGTTAAAAAGAATGAAAGAGGACTAAATATAATACCTCTGTAGTAAGGGAAGTTGAATAATTAAGAGGTGTTAAGAGAGGTTATAAGGGAAAGAAAAGGAACGTGTTAATGGTTGTGAAGACTGAAAGAGGAATAAAGAAAATGTCCGTGGAAGGAGTTAGTGAGTGAAAGGTGATAAATTAAAAGGTGTTAAGAGAGGTTAGAGTTGAGGGAAAGAAAAGGTAAGATTATAGAGGAAAGAAGAAGAATAAACGAATATTAGTGAAGAATGAAAGAGGAATGAAGATAATACCAGTGAAAGGAGTAAGTAGTGAGTGAAAGGCGATTAATTAGGAGTTGAGATAGCTATATATAGGAGGTAAGAGAGGTTGTAGGTGAGGGAAAGGTATTATAATGAGGGATTGAAGAGAAATAAGTGAATAGTTGTGAAGAATGAAAGAGGAATGGAAATAATGTGTGTGGAAGGAATAGGAAAAGTGATTAAGAGGTATTGAAAGAGAGGTGACAGTAAGGGTGAGGAAGTGAATGGAAATGACTCGAAAGGTGAGAAAAGGTGAGAAAGAAAGTAAAGTGAGGTGGTAAGTGGATAGGAACATAGGGGAAAGGAGGAGTTGACGGAGGTATTGCAGTGGGCAGGTGGATGATGGGTTGAATGGGTAAGTGTGTGGGTTGGAGTGGAAGGAGTGTGGTAGGGGAGGATGGTGTGAGTAGGGATAACGCTATACACAAGAACACAAGCAAACAACAGAAGGTCAGTCAGCCTACGCAGGGCAGCTTCCGTCAGCCCATCACTATCACCCATACATCGGTGCAGCGGCCAGCCATGCACCGTCAGCCAGCACCAAACAGCTCCTTTACGTTGTCAGTGTTGCCCACACCCAAAAAATAGCTCTTTGTTATCTTTACATTGTTACCGAACCCCCAAACAGCTCCTTTCAATCCTTACAGCATCACCAAAACATCAAACATCTACCTCTCACCCTTGCTGTATGACCAACACCCAAACAGCTCCTTTCAATCCTTACAGCATCACCAAAACATCAAACATCCACCTCTCACCCTTCCTGTATGACCAACACCCAAACAGCTCCTTTTAATCCTTACAGCATCACCAAAACATCAAACATCCACCTCTCACCCTTGCTGTATGACCAACACCCAAACAGCTCCTTTTAATCCTTACAGCATCACCAAAACATCAAACATCCACCTCTCACCCTTGCTGTATGACCAACACCCAAACAGCTCCTTTTAATCCTTACAGCATCACCAAAACATCAAACATCCACCTCTCACCCTTCCTGTATGACCAACACCCAAACAGCTCCTTTTAATCCTTACAGCATCACCAAAACATCAAACGTCCACCTCTCACCCTTGCTGTATGACCAACACCCAAACAGCTCCTTTTAATCCTCACCATTGCTGTATGAGCTATGCCTAAACAGCTTCTTTTACGTGTTTCCAAAGTTCCAAACACGCGGAACAGGTTCTTTCTATTACTGAGGCGTAACAGGTAACAAAACAACACCATTTCAATTATGATGTGTTGCCAACACCAGAAATCGCTTTTTTCGTTCCTACATCGTTACCAACACTTTTTTTTTTTTTTATTCTATGCATCGTTACAATCTCCCCAAACAATTTTCTTCATGTATCTGCAGTGCGCGTAATTCCAATACACCGAACATTTATTTTTTCTCTCTGCAGTGTCACTAACGCCAAAATCAAACATTCATATTTCCAGTGTTACCAGCACCCCAAGCTGGTCTCTCCAATCCCGGCACTGTTACCAAAATCTACTACACTATTACTGCAATTACGAATACTTATGTTACTATTTCAACTACTGCTACTAAATATGCAACATTGACAACTAGTGTTACAGCAATTATACAATATAATAATAATTATAATTATTGTATTAATGAATTATAATAATAAGGGTAATGCACAATCGTTTCAGAATATTTGGTAGCAAGAAAGATTAACACTTCTCTTACTCTTCCATCTCTTCCTCCTCCTCCTCCTCCTCCTCCTCCTCCTCCTCCTCCTCCTCCTCTTCCTCCTCCTCCTCCTCCTCCGCCTCCCCCGTCCCCCGAAGCCCTTCACAAAATGAAGCACGCCCTTCCTCAACTCTAAATGTTCACTGCCATTGGCGGCAGAGAATAAAAATTAAAATCAAATTAAAAGTTAGCAAGCCAGGCGCCGCTGGATCAAAGAGATAAATAACACATTGAAGAAAAAAAGAGCTCAAGCTGATGACGTGTGTGTGTGTGTGTGTGTGTGTGTGTGTGTGTGTGTGTGTGTGTGTGTGTTTTATGGCACATGTTAGAGTGAGGAGGAAGAGGAGGAGGAGAAGGAGGAGGAGGGAGGGATGGAGGATGGAGGAGAGAGGAGGAGGAGGAGGAGGAGGACGGGGGAGGTAGTGATGATGGAGGCGGCAGTGGAGTCGAGGAAGAAAAAATAAGCTCTCGTATTTATATTAATTTTACGAGAGTGAGCAAAGAGAGGCACAGCATGGAGGAAAGGAGAGAGAGAGAGAGAGAGAGAGAGAGAGAGAGAGAGAGAGAGAGAGAGAGAGAGAGAGAGAGAGAGAGAGAGAGAGAGAGAGAGAGAGAGAGAGAGAGAGAGAGAGAGAGAGAGAGAGAGATTGTAGTAGTAGTAGTAGGAGGAGGAGGCGCAACATTACCATCAGTAGAAGAGGAAATAGAAAGGACAGAAAGAGAAAGAAGAGGAGGGGGAGGAAAAATATTGTAAGAAACGAAACGAGGAAGAGGAAGAGAAGGGAAAAGAGATGCAGAGGAAGGAATGATGAGAACTGATGGAAGAGGAACAGGAAGAGAAGAACGTGAAGAGAACGAAACCAAGAGAACAGTAAAGGAATAGGAATAAGAGCAGAAGAGGAGGAGGAGGAAGAGGAGGAGGAGGAAAAAAGAGATGTATAGGAAGGAATGATGAGAAGTGATGGAAGAGGAGGAGGAGGAGAAGAACATGAAAAGGAATGAGTAAAGAAAATAGATAAAGGAATGGAATAAGAGCAGAAGAGAAGGAGGAGGAGGAGGAGGAGGAAAAAGAGATGTATAGGAAGGAATGATGAGAAGTGATGGAAGAGGAGGAGGAGGAGAAGAACATGAAAAGGAATGAGTAAAGAAAATAGATAAAGGAATGGAATAAGAGCAGAAGAGAAGGAGGAGGAGGAGGAGGAGGAGGAGGAGGAGCAGCTCGCACACAATAAACCTTTAATCCGTGGTGCTTCTCTTCCTGGTTTACGAGGAGGCAGACTTGGTGGGAGATTAGCGGGCAACACACACACACACACACACACTCTCTCTCTCTCTCTCTATCTACCTATTTCTCTCTCCCTTCATCAATTATTCCACCTTTCTCAGTCTTTCTTTGCTTCATCTCCCTTACCTATTCTTGCCACTCACCTATTCTACTCGTAACCTGTCCGCTGCGATTGGCACGGATTTAGCCTTTACTGGTAGCCTGGAAACATATACTCCCAGGTCTTTCTCTGCCTCTGTGGTGGATAGTGGAGTGTTTCCTATGTGGTATTGGTATGCTGGATATCCCCTCCCAGTGTGCAGGACTTTATATTTTTCTTCACTGAATTGTATCAGCCACTTTTTGTTCCATTCCTGTAGCTTGGTGATGTCTGACTGTAGGAAATCCGCAGTCAAGGGGCTTTTCCTTACCTATTCTCTGTTTATTTTCTTCCGTCTTCTTGAATACCTCCTGCTCTCGAATGTTGCTCTCTTGTTCTCGTTCTCTATCTTTAATTCATCCGCTCTTCTCTTTCTCTCTCTCTCTCTCCCTCCCACGTCACTCTCTCCCTCCTTGCGGGCGTAACCTGTATTAATCTATATATGTTTCTTATCTATATCTATCTCTCTATATTTTTTTTCTGTTGACATTGAAGTGTGAGGTTCTGTTTTTGAATGGCTTGTAAGGTGTTATTAATTACGGCAAACAGTTAATTCTTACCTGCCAGATCAGTAATTGCAGGTGGTTCATGTGGCTGGGAAAGGATGTCGTAACGAGGACTGCGCAGGTGAATCAGGCCGTGATTGTATCGTCGCTAAAATCATGTGTTCGTTCTTTGATAAACCCGTTAAGGAGAAAAAATATAATAGTAACTGACAGCGATTGAAGAACAGGAGAAATCAGAATAAGTAATGAGAAACTGGAGAAAGGAACCAAACGAAGATGGAATTAACAAGAGAAATCACTGAAAGGGAGGGACTGCGATAGGAGCTAAAGAACTGGGAGAAAAAGAAGGAAAAGAATGCAAAAAAACAGTGCCAGCCGTTTCCCTCTCTAAACATAACAAGATCCGTGAATTTGTCGATAGCGTCCCGTGCCATGACCCTGTAGCTTCTTGGAGTAGGTGTCTAGAGTATGGGTCGCGACTCTAAATTAGGTAGCAGAAACCTCACTAACAAGCGGGTAAGGGACAAAAATATAAGTTACAATGACTGAAGAACGGGAAAAATCGAAATAGGGAAATGGGGTGATTGAAGAAAGGGGACAAAAAAAAAATAGCCACTAAGGAAAGGGAGGGGATGGGACATGAACTGAAGATTTGGAAGGAAAAGAAGGAAGAGAAGAACTCCAGAAAACAGTGACGATCATTCCCCTCGATATAACAAGAGTTGACAATTTGCCGGTAACCTCGAGCGTGTAATTTCCTGTTGTGGGTGTCTTAATAATAAGGGTCGTGACTGTACTGAGTCACTACATTTTCAGAAACGAGCCGGGTAGGGACGAATATATATTAGTAAGTGACAGCGACTTAAGAACAGGAGGAATTGGTAGAGGAAGAAGGGAGAAACTGAAGAAAAGGACGTGAGAAGAAGGGATGGAAAGGAGCAACCAAATACCGGACGGCGAAAACTACGTACACGGCCGTTAGATCTGTCGATAGGCTTCCAAAGGCATAGAAGACTCGTGAGGAACAAAAGGATTACCCCAAGGCGACCCACGCCCCAACAAGTATAACAGACTCGTGAGGAACAAAAGGATTACCCCAAGGCGACTCACGCCCCAACAAGTATAACAGACTCGTGAGGAACAAAAGGATTACCCCAAGGCGACCCACGCCCAACAAGTATAACAGACTAGTGAGGAACAAAAGGATTACCCCAAGGCGACCCACGCCCCAACAAGTATAACAGACTCGTGAGGAACAAAAGGATTACCCCAAGGCGACCCACGCCCCAACAAGTATAACAGACTCGTGAGGAACAAAAGGATTACCCCAAGGCGACCCACGCCCCAACAAGTATAACAGACTCGTGAGGAACAAAAGTAATACACAAAAACAACTTCCACGCCCCAACATGCATAACAGACTCGTGAAGAATAAAAGGATTACCCCAAAGCGACCCACGCCCAACATGCATAACAGACTCGTGAGGAACAAAAGCAATACCCAAAAACAAGTCCCAGGCCCCAACATGCATAACAGACTCGTGAGGAACAAAAGTAATACCCAAAAACAAGTCCCAGGCCCCAACATGCATAACAGACTCGTGAGGAACAAAAGTAATACCCAAAAACAAGTCCCAGGCCCCAACATGCATAACAGACTCGTGAGGAACAAAAATAATACCCAAAAACAAGTCCCAGGCCCCAACATGCATAACAGACTCGTAATGAACAAAACCAATACCCAAAAACAAGTCCCAGGCCCCAACATGCATAACAGACTCGTGAAGAACAAAACCAATACCCAAAAACAAGTCCCAGGCCCCAACATGCATAACAGACTCGTGAGGAACAAAAGGATTACCCCCAAGAGTCCCACGCCCCAACATGAATAACAGACTCGTAAGAACAACAGCAATACCCAAAAACAAGTCCCACGCCCCAACATGCATAACAGACTCGTGAGGAACAAAGCGAACATCCAGAAAAGGACTTCACAATTAAATAAAAGGAAATACGGACGCAACAACGAACGAGCTGACTTTGGCTATAAGAAAACTAGATAACAAAGTACTTAATCACCTCTTTGTCGATACGAGGTGTTGTTTATAGCCGGTTAGACAATGGGAACGCACAATCATTGACCGCGGCTCCAATTAGCGAATATCACTTTTGGTCCACATTCAGCTCGTCTCTTATCACGCCATCCATCGCCCTCTGCTCCGCCTTGCCTTACTCGTGCCGGTAAATTAACACAGAGGTTGCCATTGCTTATAACAGGCTGCAGAGGTGTCATGAGAGACCAAAGAAAGCAATGATAAATCCGGAGATATATATCGTGTGAGAGAAAAAGAAATCACTATGTATCAGAATGAGTTAAAAAGGTGTCGAGAGAGAAGAGTAAATAAAACTGAAGATACATCGCGAGAGGGCTAAGAAGTTAAAGAGGAATCAAAAGAACTATAAGAGGGCAAAGAACTCAGAGATATCGAGAAAGAAAAAGAGGAAAAAAGTCGGAGATATATCGCGAAAGAGCAAAGACATATTAAAAACTAAGAGGGCAAAGAACTCAGAGATATCGAGAAAGACAAAGAGGAAAAAAGTTGGAGATATATCGCGAAAGAGCAAAGACATATTAAAAACTAAGAGGGCAAAGAACTCAGAGATATCGAGAAAGACAAAGAGGAAAAAAGTTGGAGATATATCGCGAAAGAGCAAAGAAATATTAAAAAACTAAGAGGGCAAAGAACTCAGAGATATCGAGAAAGACAAAGAGGAAAAAAGTCGGAGATATATCGCGAAAGAGCAAAGAAATATTAAAAAACTAAGAGGGCAAAGAACTCAGAGATATCGAGAAAGACAAAGAGGAAAAAAGTCGGAGATATATCGCGAAAGAGCAAAGAAATATTAAAAAACTAAGAGGGCAAAGAATTCAAAGAGATATCAAGAGAAAGAAAAAGAGGAAAAAAGTCGGATATATCGCGAAAGAGCAAGAAATATTAAAAACTAAGAGGCCAAAGAATTGAGAGACATCGAGAGAAAGAAACATGTAAGAAAAAAAGCTAAAAGAGCAAAAAATTCAAACAGGTGTCGATAGAGCAAGGAGAGTAATAAAGTTGAAGACATATCACGAGATGGCAAAGAAATCAACGACGTATCCAAAGAAGTAAGAGAGCAAAGAAGTCAAAAGGAATCGAGAGAGCAAAAAGAGAGCAAAAAAAGGGACGAAGATATATTGCGAGATCAAAGAAATCAGCACTGTATCGCTGGCAAGAACTAAGAGAGCGAGGAGGTCGGAGATATGGAGAGAGCAGAGGCCAGAGCGTTGTTACCATAACGAGACACAACCCTCTGCAGTAGCGACCTCATGTGATATAAAGGAGTGTTAATATACTGTACATGATGCGTTAGTTATGACATAGGTTTGTGAACGTTCCAACCGCATTCTCCTTTACTGTCTGGGATACCTTTTGAACGTATATGTGTATGTGTATGAGAGAGAGAGAGAGAGAGAGAGAGAGAGAGAGAGAGAGAGAGAGAGAGAGAGAGAGAGAGAGAGAGAGAGAGAGAGAGAGAGAGAGAGAGAGAGAGAGAGAGAGAGAGAGAGAGAGAGAGAGAGAGAGAGAGAGAGAGAGAGAGAGAGAGAGAGAGAGAGAGAGAGAGAGAGAGAGAGAGAGAGAGAGAGAGATTATTGCCGGATCCCCTTACGCCCATAAAAACTTGTAAACTTTATTTGATGTTTATACAAGAGCACCGTAGGGTATCGGGTGTTCGCAGAGGGAGAGTGATACAAGGAGTGCTCGCTCGTGTGTGTGTGTGTGTGTGTGTGTGTGTGTGTGTGTGTGTGTGTGTGTGTGTACTACCTTACAGTCAGCCAGAAAAGCATAAATCCTACCCTAGAACATGAATTTAAATGAAAAGGGTCTAAAACATGCGTTAGTAGAAGTAACCAGTGTCCAACTTCTCCGGTTTTCGTTCATCCTCTATTTTATCGTTCCTGGAGTCGATTTTTTTAGGGGGATGACTATAATTGTGACATGTGGCAGAATTGAGGATATAGATAGTTACGTCATCGTCATCGTCGTCGTCGTCGTAGTAGTAGTAGTAGTAGTAATTGTAGTAGCAGCAGCAAAGATCTTACAAATGCAAAGACGCAGCACTTCGAAGCTTCCCATTGTAATCGGTCGATGGTGGCTCCGCTAAACGGCTTTGTGGAAAACTGTCCCCAAACTTACCGTGTCGACTTACCGTGTACTTATAGCCCCAACCCTCTCCAGAAAACATGGAAACATGGACTAGCAAGCGGCAGAAAGCCTGTTGGCTCATGACTAGGCTGCCTGCGTTCAGTGATTCAATCAATCCGTTTGCCATAGGAGTGGCTTGCAGGGAAGGATTAAAGCACTTGTGTACCTACTCTTGGATACGTTCAGTTCACTCCCGATGCAGCAAAGTGGCGATCAATGCGTTTCTTGAATGAGTTGATGCTCTCTGCGCTAACCACTTCTGCAGGGAGGCTGTTCCAGTGGCGAACAACCCTATTCGAGAAATAACTCCTGCCGATGTCGGTATTGCATCGCTTTGCTTGAATTGTTTTTCCGTTGTTTCTTGTTCTCAGGTTAGCTTGTAGCGTGAAGAGTTTGGAGTGATCAACGTTGCTGAGCTTGTTCAGGTACTTAAAGACTTGTATCATGTCTCCCCGCAGTCGTCTCTTTTCCAACGTGAAGAGGTTGAGTCGCTCGAGTCGCTCTTCATAGGGCTTCGTCCTCAGTGATGGTATCATCTTTGTGGCGCGGCGCTGTACTCTCTCAAGTAATTCAATGTCTTTCCTGTAATTCGGAGACCAGAATTGTAAGCGCGGTGACCAGCGCTTGTTGAGTGAGTGCCAAGGATGACTGAAACCGCTGCGTCGAACTCACGTCACGTTTATTGCACAGTGGTCAAACCTGCAAGCCGATCATGAAACATTACAATGTGAGGTAGACTACACCTTATCTCTACATTTTCCGGGACAGGGCAACTCCCTACGTCCGACATATGAACATGAATGTAAACCTTATCCTTATATTCCGTGGCAGGACAACCCTTACCACTCGTCGTTAACATGAATGTACTGGTACACTTGTGGGAGGCAGAAGAACCTTAGACACTAAGGAAACGTATTACAATATTGTGGCATCAGGAGATACTTAGACGCTAAACGATAACAGAGGAAGAGATACGTACGCATTGCGGGGTTAGTCAGATTACTCCTTCCAGTTCCACCAAGTCCCTTTCCGGAGCCAGAATAACGCCGTGTTAACGGTATGAACGCCAGCCTGCTACTACCTCGTCCTCCTTTCAGCCCACTATCGGGATGACGGTTCCCTGTTGACACTCAAGCCTCGAGGAATGGCCGACGCCTCCACCACATTAACCCCGTAACCCCACGTTACCCTACATTAACCCTTGGAGGCATTACCCTTTGACCCTAGTAGGTCCAATATATGGGCGAAGACGGTCCTGATAAGCGCGTCGACACGTAAAGATACACCACTGACCTTTAACCCTTCCGCGGCGCCGCGTCCACCTGCGGCACCGCGGCTACAAGAATTGCACGGCGTATTCCAGGTGTGGCCTCACCAGCGAATTATACAAGGATAACATAACTCCCGGCGTCTTGTATTCGAAGTTCCTCGCTATGAAACCAAGCATTGTATTGGCTTTCTTACTGGCGGACTTGCAGTGTTTTGTTTGTTTCAAGTCACTGCTGATGGTGACCCCGAGGTCTCTTTCCTCTTGCACTACATGTAGTGGTTCGCCACCAGTTAGAGGTTAGGACATAATATTCCACACAGCCTTTTGGAGGCGCCACCGCCGACCGATTATATTTTCCCCACAGGAGCTGCTGCGAGTGGTGCATCTTACCATTTATAAGATCTTTGGTAGTAACAGCGACAGGAGCCGTACCATAGACAGGAACAGTAGCAGTCCTTGAGTATCAGTTTCGTTCGTCGTGTTGCGGAGAGAAGTGTGACCCGATAGCTACAGGGAGGATTAGGGGAAGGCTACTCAATACGCTGCGGTGGGCCGGATCCCGCGTGGGGACGAAATAGCACACTGAGAAACTCTATTAAGGAGAGGACTTTTATTGATTATTTGTGGTGTGTTGTGTCCTTTGTCCTGTGTGTGTGTGGGGAGATGTTAGACTGCTACTACTACTAATAATAATAATAATAATAATAATAATAATAATAATAATAATAATAATAATAATGATAATAATGCTTCTACTACTACTACTACTACTACTACTACTACTACTACTACTACTACTACTACTACTATTACTACAACTACTGCTGCTGCCACTACTTCTATTACTGCTACTTTCTCGGAGTATAGCTTAGAAAGGGAGAAAGAATTTAGCTTTCAATGGCATAAATTGACGGTGTTGGTCTGTGTCTTTGTCGCTTTCGGTCTGTTTTATGAATTGTATATATGTCTGTCTCTGAGGCTGGGAGGTGTAGAATTTATATTGTATGTATGTGTGTGTGTGTGTGTGTGTGTGTGTGAGAGAGAGAGAGAGAGAGAGAGAGAGAGAGAGAGAGAGAGAGAGAGAGAGAGAGAGAGAGAGAGAGAGAGAGTGTGTGGGTGTGGTGTGTGTGTGTGTGTGTGTGTGTGTGTGTGTGTGTGAGAGAGAGAGAGAGAGAGAGAGAGAGAGAGAGAGAGAGAGAGAGAGAGAGAGAGAGAGAGAGAGAGAGAGAGAGAGTGTGTGTGTGTGTGTGTGTGTGATGAGTCGAAAAGGTGCATTTATATGATGGTGAATGAATGATGAATGATGAATGTATAGAGTATAGTATTGAGTATAGTGATGTGAAGTCAGGGGCCATGTAGTGTGGTAGTGGTGGAGTCTGAAATGTGGCAAGGGGTGTGGCTAAATTAGTCTTCAAAAGCTTAATGTGGCGTGAATGTGTCGTGTATGCATGGGTGAATACATACAAGCAATTCGAAGTGGTGTACACATATAAATGTACCGTAAGGTGGCGTGCGTGCATGATTGGGCGCAGTATAACACCATGGACCAGCCTTCTATTCTTGCTTTTCTCTTGGAACTTCGACTCAGGAGGAAAAAAAATAAGACACCAAGAATTAATTACATTATTATTTTTCTTTAGCAGCTTCAGTCTTACTTCGTGGAAACAGCGATATGCGATCAATATCTTTTATTTCATTTTCTTTAGCTATTGTATCTTTCTCTCTATCCTTTAAAATAAAACTGAAATAAACATTAATAATCTTTCCAAAGCTGATTTCCCTCCACTCATATACCGATGACTGTGGCAGCAGCATTCAGCGGGCTGTTATGTTTTTTTATTTTTTTATTTTTTTACCCTTGATCGGCCTCCATTGATGTAATAAAAACGTACAAGTGACACCGACATTTTGATGCGTGTGTATGTGGCGAGCATCCATTTATACCCGGCCTTGTGTGCTGGGGAGGTAAATAATGTGTGTCGAATGTGCCGGGGTGGATGCATATCATAATACAATTTAGCGAAAATATATAAATAGCACCGTATCGCAGCGTGTATACGTGGTGGGCATGCATGGCTTCCCGGCCCAGCGCATATTGAACGTTAATCTGTATTTAGAGGCGACAACAAAGGGACAGTCAACGTAACAATAGCAAATCAGGAGCATCGAAAGTCAAGGCAGACAAAGAAGCGGGGGTGTGGAGGGTGGAATTGAAACCTTTGCAGGAACAGAATTAAGTATATTCATGTGAGATTCGGAACTGAAAAACATAGGAGAATAAATACCATTGTCCTCCGATGAACTGATGATGACCCCCTTGTTCTGCTTCTTCTTTATCTTCATATTCTTCTATTTCTTCTTCATCATCATCTTCTTCATTTTTTCTTCTTTTTCTTCTTCTTCTTCTTCTTTTTCTTCTTCTTCTTCTTCTTCTTCTTCTTCTTCTTCTTCTTCTTCTTCTTCTTCTTCTTCTTCTTCTTCTTCTTCTTCTTCTTCTTCTTCTTCTTCTTCTTCTTCTTCTTCTTCTTCTTCTTCTTCTTCTTCTTCTTCTTCTCCTCCTCCTCCTCCTCCTCCTCCTCCTCCTCCTCCTCCTCCTCCTCCTTCTCATTCAACGTCCTTATTTTCCCATATATGAGGTTGAACGGGCTAAAAGTCTCCCACTATTGACGATCGCATACTCTCTCCTTCCTAACCAATAACTTATGCTGACGATGACGATGATGACGAGTTAGCTCAGACTGGTCCCCGTGTTGCAGGTGGTCTTCGCGCTCAACCACACACTGGCGCAGCAGGAGATCCTGAGGGAGGGCGAAGGGCGGCTCACCTACACCACGGACCACCTCATCACGCACTACAACTGTGGTGACCTGGATGCCGTGATCTTCTCGCAGGACACGACGCAGGTAGGCAGAAATGTATGTATAGGGTTTGTGTGTGTGCATGCTCGCTCTCTCTCTCTCTCTCGTCTCCATTTCTGTCTCTCTCTCTCTCTCTCTCTCGTTTCCATTTTTGTCTTTATCTTCCTTTTTCATGCATTTTCAGTCTTTTCTGCCATGTATTCAGTTTTTTTTTTTTTGTTAGTTTCTTCCATGTAATCTATTTTTTTTCCTTTTTTCCCTTTTCCCTTTTTCCTTTTTTCCTTCTTTTTCGCTTTTTTTCTTTTGTTTCCCATTTTTATCCATTTTCTATTCTCCCTTTTTTCTTTTCATGTATTTTCACTCTTTTCTTCCATGTTTTCAGTGTTTTTTTTTGTTTGTTTGTTTCTTCCATATACTCTATCTTTTTTTTCCTTTCTTCCATCAATTTTGCCTTCCTTTTGTTTTCTTTCATGTTTTCTCGTTTTTATTATATTTTCTTCCATGTAGTCTTTTTTTTCTTTTTGTCCATATATTATTAGCTATTATTATTCGTCCCTATGTTTTCACGGTCTTTTTTTGTGCTATGTTATCTTTGTCCGTTTTCCTTTTCCTTCGTGTATTTCTCTCTCTCTCTCTCTCTCTCTCTCTTCATAATATCGTATCGCCATCAGTTCCCCCTCGTTTTCTTTTTCAGCCCGAGTCAGCGGAGGAGTCACTATTATTTTCTTCACGTACACGCTTAGGGAGGCGTTTTGATTTACATATAACGAGCCGTGGCCAAACTTTAATAGCGGGTTATATTGCACGCGCTATCCTCGTCCCCTCGTCTGTTACAGTGGGAAACAAGGAAGGGGGAAGGGGGAGTTAGAGAGAGAGAGAGAGAGAGAGAGAGAGAGAGAGAGAGAGAGAGAGAGAGAGAGAGAGAGAGAGAGAGAGAGAGAGAGAGAGAGAGAGAGAGAGAGAGAGAGACGGTCGACAATAGAACGTTTTAGGGGCCAGGTCGAAGTACGCTACCCTACTTGAAACAGCAAGAAAGGACAAGATTGACGTCTTCCTACTCCAAGAAACTTTGCTTCCAGAAAACTCCCCCTTTCGCCTACCAGGTTTTCAGTCCTTCCTCGTGCCTAGAGTAAAGGGGCAGACAAGAGGCTGTGCCATCCTTGTGAGGGAGCACATCAAATGCACAGACTTGCGCCCTCCAATCTACTGTGGTGATGGGGTAGAAGTACAGGGAATACGAATTCAGCTCCCATCGACGCCCCTGAAAATTTACAATATATACCGTCCCCAACACGGAAGCATGGACATTGGTGAGCTCTTTGCAAGCGCCTGTGAGGAACCCACACTAATCGGCGGGGATTTCAATTCCCACCATCCACGTCTATGCTCCCCATCGCCCCAAAATGTCACTGGTCGACACGTCGTTGCAGCGATAGCCGAAACAGGAGGAGTCTCCCTCCTTGTAACGTGTCACAGGCAATACATATTGGAGGAGGACGCATCGACCTGACCATAGTGTCCACGCCCCTCGTCAACACCGCCACCTGGTCAGTCCACCCCACTGTGACTAGCGATCATTATGGAGTGGTAATCCACTTGGCGCTAAACACCTTGCCACCACCTCCACTGCCTTCTCCACGCTTCAATACAAAACTGGCTGACTGGAGTGCTTTCACCCTCACTTTAGAAAGTACCCCCAACTCTCTTCCAGCTACTCACCACCTCGACAACTTAGAGAGGCAGGTCATAGAGGCCTTCCAAAATGCTGCCAGAGCCTCTATCCCTCTCACCAAGCTACCCAGTCGACACTAGAGGGACCGCTGGATCTACGGTCACCGCGTCAAAAAGCTGAATCACCGTCTCAACACTGCCCGCAAAACCTTCCGCCGCCGCCCCACCTCCCCAAATCGGCGTTACCTACAGGCCGTTCCGCGGCACACCTCCACCACCAAGCAACAGTTACGGGACGAGGCCTGGCTCCGGTGGTGCCGTAGTCTTGACTCCCATTCTTCCCTAGGAGAGATGTTGGGGAGACTGCGTTCTGTGTCTCGCTCCCGTCCTCCCCGACCACCCACTCACCCTGATCCCTAAGCTGAAGCAAAGCGATTCCGTGCAAGCTTTGCTGCCCGCACCTCTCCTGCCCGTCTCCCAGATAATGTGAGGGAGACGCAAGAACAACTTGTCCCACAACGGTCAGCCCTTGTCAACGAGGCATGCTTAAGGGAGGATGAAGCGGACGTCCCCTTCACCATCAGTGAGCTCCGCCGGTCAGTGAAGCACGGTGGCGACACAGCTCCAGGGGCGGACGGGAGTCACCTACTCCATGCTATCTCACGCGGGAGAGACCGGGAACAGGCATATGCTGGACCTCCTCAATATCTCTTGGTAGCAAGGCCGTCTACCAAACACGTTGAAAACGGCCATAATACAACCGATCCCTAAGCCCAAGGATCCTACCTCCTTGCGCCCAATATCTTTACTCAGCTGCCTTGGGAAAACTGCTGAAAGACTTGTCCTCGCTCGCTTGAAGTGGCGAACTGGACCTCTACACCAGTCCCTATTTGCTTATTTACCTCAAACTGGCGCCACCAATTGTCTCACATCCTTTCTCAGCGAGTTGAGGCAAGGACACGGCATGGCTGTTTTCATCGACTTGGAAAAAGCCTTCGAACTTGCGAGCCCCCTAGCCATTCTGACAGCCCTTGCACGCAAGGGTGTCGGGGGGAGGCTGCTCTCGTGGGTAAGGGACTTCTTCCAAGGTCGAGGAGCGAGCGTCCGTTTTCAAGGAGAAGTGTCAACTGTACACCACCACGCTCAGGGCACTCCCCAAGGCAGCATTCTGAGTCCCTTTCTTTTCAACGTCCTGATGGAGGGCCTAATGGACGTTGATTACGGTCGAGGTGTCAAGCTGCTCTGCTATGCAGACGATCTCGCTCTCGTGTTTCAGAGGTGGGATCGCTTCGAACAGGCACCTTTAGCCCTCGCACGCCTAGGGGAGAAGTGTGCTGAGCTTGGGCTAAAGATCAACATCAACAAGACCAGAGTCATGGTGTTCGGGCGACGACAACCTGAGAGGGCGCTCTCTCTCGGTGGCAATCAGCTCGCCTTCACTACCACCTACCAATACCTGGGCGTATGGCTGGACAGCAGCCTCAGCTTTGCGACGCATGTGCGCTACCTGCGTGAGAGAGCCGCAGCCCGTACTAACATTCTACGGGCGCTATCAAGTCCCAGTGCTGGGCCTTCATACCGAGTATTGCGGGCCTTCTACGTCCATGCCGTACGATCTGTTATCGACTATAGTGCAACATGCCTGTGCTCCCTCTCCCCTCAACTCCTGACTAAGCTCGAGGTTGCCCAAAACGATGTTTTGCGGGTCATAATGGGCGCACCTGACTGGTGTCGGGTGGCAAAC
Source organism: Eriocheir sinensis (assembly GCF_024679095.1). Classification (NCBI taxonomy): domain Eukaryota; kingdom Metazoa; phylum Arthropoda; class Malacostraca; order Decapoda; family Varunidae; genus Eriocheir; species Eriocheir sinensis. The sequence goes on from NW_026111716.1 coordinate 64,099, forward strand.
CTTCGGGCAGAGAGCGGCCTACCTTCTCTCCAACACCGAATATTGGCCAGGACGGCGTGCACTGCAGCGAAATTAATACGAACTCGCCCCGATCTATCCATTTCCACCCAGCTGGTTCAGGCCTTACGGCAGCCACAGAACGAAGCAGCTGATGGAGACTGGGTGCACGACGCTGCTGTGACTATACAGTGCCTAAGATCACAAGCCCTCGTACTCGACTGCCAAGACCTTCCCCACCCGCAGTACACTTCTCCACCACCTTGGACACCCCCGACCTTGGAATTCGCACTACCAGGCGGAGTGCCGCGCGGGCCCTCCTTTCCCGCTCTGCTTCGCCAGGAGGCTCTACACTACACAGACTTGATTCTTTAGATGCCCCTTCCACAGCCTTTTACTATACAGATGGTTCTGTTGGTGACGACGGCTCTGTAGGAGCAGCCTTCACCTACAAAGAACATAGCGAGCTCAGACGTCTCTCCCAAGGGACATCAATCCTACAAGCCGAATTGGCAGTCATACTCAAGGTACTATTCCACGCCACACACCAGCCCCACAGCAACATTGTCATAAACTCCGACTCACTATCTGCCCTCCAGGTGCTCCAAAATGGCAGTATCACTGACAAGAAACGACTCCTAACATCTATCTCCCTACAAGCCGGGAGACTTGCATCCAAGGGCAAGCATATTTTACTGCACTGGATACCAAGTCATGTCGGACTGGCAGGGAACGAGAAGGCGGACTGGGTGGCCAATCTTGCACGGACCTTGCCTAACATCACTCTGAATATGGCGCCGAGCCGGGCCACAACTCAGCTAATGCTCGACACCGCCGCAGCCAATCTCACCCGACGCCATCACCAAGACCTCATAAACCAAGGATCCATCTCAGCCTCCTGGTATAGGACCGCTACCAACTACCAACCTCTCAACGTCCCACCTTCCACTCCGAACGCCATAGTAACTCGGATGCGCCGCCTTCGCCTCGGATTTCCAACACTCGCTGAAATTAGCAATAGAGAACTTGACCCCTGCCCTCTCTGCCTCGACCCGGAACAGGAACCGCTGATTCATTACATTCTTGAATGCTCAGTAACAGAGCTCCTTCATCCCCCCTTTAGACGAAGTCATGGCTCGGCAGCTGGCTGCTGAACGTGTTGCCAGCACTCCTGACTCGGAGATCGCAAACCTCGTAAATTCATACCCGCCACCGTAAGGAAATCCATCCAGCAAGCCTTCTCAGACGGGCTCCCCCATAGCCCGTGCTTCCGCTAGGGAGTAAATATTAACAACAACAACGGTCGACAGATAAGTTTATACGCTACTTCTAATGTCGTTGAATCGTTATCTTCTGCCTCCCCACTCCAACCAATTATACAATATTAACCCTACCTCCAACATTGCTCCCTCCTCCTCTTAGTTTTCCTTCGCCTTTTCCTTTCCTTTCCTTTTCTGCGCCTCCGTGGTGCACCAAAACTACACTCCTACACATCAACACCTCCTCTGCCCCTGTTGCCCCCCCTGTGGTGTCCATCAACGACACTCCCCTCCGGGTAGTTACATCAGCAAAACTACTTGGAGTCACCCTGGACAACAAACTCACATGGAAGGAGCACGTCTCCCAGCTCACCAGATCTGCCACCTATAAACTGTACCTGCTGAGGAGACTCAAAACGCTGGGGGCCCCTGAGTGTGCGCTGGCGAGCGTGTCCTCGTTCATCATCCCCAACTGACATACGCGTCCCCAGCGTGGTCTTCCTCCATCAACATCACGCAGCGCCGCCAACTTGAACGCGTCCAGAAGCGAGCCTGCAAAATCATCCTGGGCCCTCACTACACCAGCTACCAGGACGCCCTCGACTCCCTCCATCTCACCAGCCTACAACACCGTCACGAGACCCTACTACACCGGTTCGCAACCAAGCTTCTCAACCAGCCCAGACACAGACACATCCTCCCACCCGCAGTGAACCGCCCTCAGCAATCAGTGCGACACCACAACATTATTGCCCCGATACGGGCACGGACTGACCGCTATAAGAACAGCGCAGTGCCCGTGATGGTCAAATATATCAACAATGCAAATTAAGAGCAGCACAATTTGTATGTTTTGTAAATATTTTTCATTAGGACTTATTGTTGTTGTTATTATGATTATTATTATTATTATTATGATTACTATTATTATTATCATTATTATTATCGTGATTATTATCGTGATTATTATTATTATCTTTACTATGATTATTGCTATTATTGTTATTTCTATTTTCCTTTTTATTTTCGATCATACTACTTTGTTCATTTGTCTCATTCATTTCATTTCATCTTCCATTGATGTATATTTTCAGCTCTAGGGCTGCCTGGTACTTCATGAAATAAACCGTTTATTATTATTATTATTAGTTAGCGTGTCTAGCTACGATTCCGCGGTGCCGAGTTGCAATCCCGACCAGGGCAGTCGGCGTGCAGCTCATCCAGTTGTCCATCCTCCCTTGCGGGCTGGTCGATAAATGAGTACCTGGGGAAACATGGGGAAGGTAAACTGTGGTAACCCGGATGTCACACCGGCTCCGTGTCCCGGAGTAAAGGGTTACCTAATCTCACCACTGGCTCAAGGGCCAATGCGACGGAGATGAGCACCGAGGCCGCGCGCAACAATAGCGTATGTCCCCTTCTTTACCATTACCTTTTTTTACTTTTTCTTTTCTTCATTCTCGTATTTCCTGTGCCTTTCACTTTGCTATCCCTGCCTCCCCATGCCGACAAAATATATAAACCCTTTCCTCAACATTGTTCCCTCTCATCTTGTTCCTAGTCTTCATTTTCCTCCTCTTAATTCCTTTTCCTTCTCTTCTTCCTGATATAACCTGCATCTCAACTTCTTCCACCCTTACATTGTCCCTCCTTACTTGGCACCACCATAATTATTACCCTCACCCTCACCATTCTCCTCATTCTCTCCTTACCTCTCCCCTTAACTTCATCTTCCTTCACGTTCCATCAACACCATCATCACCGTCACCTTTCCTCTTCTTCAATCCCTTTCTTCAGGTTCTTCATTTGGCAAGCACAACCTTAAGACGGGGCCACTTAGCAGCGCTGCTCAACAGCACTTCACCACTGTTACTCACGCGCGTCGGTGGCGCTGCTAACACGCGTCGGTGGCGCTGCTAACACGCGTCGGTGGCGCTGCTAACACACGTCGATGGCGCTGCTAACAAGCGTCAGTGGCGCTGCTAACACGCGTCGGTGGCGCTGCTAACACGCGTCGGTGGCGCTGCTAACACGCGTCGGTGGCGCTGCTAACACGCGTCGGTGGCGCTGCTAACACGCGTCGGTGGCGCTGCTAACACGCGTCGGTGGCGCTGCTAACACGCGTCGGTGGGGCTGCTAACACGCGTCGGTGGCGCTGCTAACACACGTCGATGGCGCTGCTAACACGCGTCAGTGGCGCTGCTAACACGCGTCGGTGGCGCTGCTAACAAGCGTCAGTGGCGCTGCTAACAAGCGTCAGTGGCGCTGCTAACACGCGTCGGTGGCGCTGCTAACACACGTCGATGGCGCTGCTAACACGCGTCAGTGGCGCTGCTAACACGCGTCGATGGCGCTGCTAACAAGCGTCAGTGGCGCTGCTAACACGCGTCGGTGGCGCTGCTAACACGCGTCGGTGGCGCTGCTAACACGCGTCGGTGGCGCTGCTAACACGCGTCGGTGGCGCTGCTAACACGCGTCGGTGACGCTGCTAACACGCGTCGGTGGCGCTGCTAACACGCGTCGGTGGCGCTGCTAACACGCGTCGGTGACGCTGCTAACACGCGTCGGTGGCGCTGCTAACACGCGTCGGTGGCGCTGCTAACACGCGTCGGTGGCGCTGCTAACACGCGTCGGTGGCGCTGCTAACACGCGTCGGTGGGGCTGCTAACACGCGTCGGTGACGCTGCTAACACGCGTCGGTGGCGCTGCTAACACGCGTCGGTGACGCTGCTAACACGCGTCGGTGGCGCTGCTAACACGCGTCGGTGACGCTGCTAACACGCGTCGGTGGCGCTGCTAACACGCGTCGGTGGCGCTGCTAACACGCGTCGGTGGCGCTGCTAACACGCGTCGGTGGCGCTGCTAACACGCGTCGGTGGGGCTGCTAACACGCGTCGGTGACGCTGCTAACACGCGTCGGTGACGCTGCTAACACGCGTCGGTGGCGCTGCTAACACGCGTCGGTGGGGCTGCTAACACGCGTCGGTGACGCTGCTAACACGCGTCGGTGGCGCTGCTAACACGCGTCGGTGACGCTGCTAACACGCGTCGGTGGCGCTGCTAACACGCGTCGGTGGGGCTGCTAACACGCGTCGGTGACGCTGCTAACACGCGTCGGTGGCGCTGCTAACACGCGTCGGTGGGGCTGCTAACACGCGTCGGTGGCGCTGCTAACACGCGTCGGTGGCGCTGCTAACACGCGTCGGTGACGCTGCTAACACGCGTCGGTGGCGCTGCTAACACGCGTCGGTGGGGCTGCTAACACGCGTCGGTGGCGCTGACACACTGATTTTTTTTTTCGCGAAAAAACGCCGAAATATTCCCTCATATGGTTCATTGGCATATGGAGACATCTGGTGCCCCTGCTTGTGTGTATATAAAGCTACTGAGTGACTCAGGCGGACAGCAGTCAGCACATGCTCGGAACAGATCCAAACATCATACAGTCCATGGAGATGTTAGAGAAGGAGACGAAGTGAGTTGCTTAGAAAAAGAAGAAAGCGAAGAAAAAAATAAAGTTCAGTAAGGTGTATGACCCAAGAGGACATTAGTGATCCAGGCGACAGTGAGGGAGATTGTTCCTCCTGATTCCCTTACGAGCGAAAAATACCCTGCAAAGTTGGGGAACAGGGACAAATTAACTTTCTAAAATGCCTTGTGAATACCATATTTACTCCACAATGACTACATGAATGATATGGACATACATGGTTGATGTTGGTTTGCAGAGAAGAAAAAACCCGCAGCAGCGGAAGGAAAAGTAGCCGTTTGCGTTATCGTGCCAATATATTGGTTCCGCGTTTCTTTTTCTTCTTTTTTTTATATTTCTGCGTAAACACTTGACCGATTCTTTTTTTTTTTTTTTTTTTTTTTTTTTAAGAAAGATAAATGAACGAATTTTTTTTTTTACAAAGATTTAACGATCAAGGCACCATATCTTCATAAATTAGCAGTATATTCTAGACGAGAATATAAATGAAAAAAAAAAACAGTACACTAAACTATAAAGGAAATTTACATATTTGCCTTGCACAATCTTTTTATAATTGTACAAAGTGTATTTGGTATTTTTTTCATCAACATTGTCTCACGTATAACAAAAAAAATATCACATTTTCGATTTTTTCTAAAACAAAAATGCAAATTTTCCAATTATTTTTCGTTCAGTTCTTATGAAACCTGGCATGGAACATCACCTTACTGGTATACATAACATTAGGAATTCATGAAAATCGGTCCAAAATTAACGATTTTCAATTTTTGGCAGACGGTCCTCTTAAAAACCTTCATACTTGCCACCAAAATTTATCCTCTTATCCTCTTCTTCGTCTCCCTTCAGATCGTACACTTAAGTCAACACGTTCTTACCACCACAGTTTCCCTCATACCTCTTTTCTTCTCTTCCCACCAGGTACCACACTTAGGCAACACGTCCTTACCGCCCTTGGACGCCGCCATCGCCACGCACATCGACGAGTACTTCCGCGAGGAGCTCATCTACCGCCGCAACCAGCGCATGGGCCGCCGCGTCGTGGAGATCCTGCGCGACAACCCCGACCAGAGCTTCTTCTTCGCCTTTGGAGCAGGTTCGTGGTGGTGGTGGTGGTGGTTGAAGTGTGTGTGTGTGTGAGTGTGTGTGTGTGTGTGTGTGTGTGTGTGTGTGTGTGTGTGTGTGTGTGTGTTTGCAAGGAAGAGAGGGAAAGATGGTAGGAAAGAAGGAAGAAATGAAAATGAAAATAAAGGAAAAAAGAAAAATTGGGATTGTTTGTGCATGTTTGTAAGGATGGAATTGGAAAGAAGGAAGGTAGGATTGAATGAAGGGAGGAAGGAAGGAAGGGAATAAAGGGGGCAGGAAGGAAGGCAGGAAGGAAAGAAAGAGAGAGAGGATGAAGGAAACGAAAAGGGATGCTGTGTAGATAGAAGTATTCAATTGGGTCAAGGGATACAACCACAGAATTATATACATATATATGTATATACATATGTATACATGTATATACATATATATGTATATACATGTATATAACTCTGTGGATACAATAAAGGCGATATAAGTAAAGTACTGAGAATTAGCCAGCAGGATAGAACACGCAGTAATGAATTTGAATTAGAAAAGTATAGATTTAGGAGGGAAATAGGCAAGCATTGGTTTAGTAATAGGGTGGTGGGGGAATGGAATAGACTCAGCAATCACATAGTGAGTGCAGGGACGATAGCTTGTTTCAAGAGTAGACTGGATAGCTGCATGGACGAGGATGACAGGTGGTAGTGGGGGGGAATCTGGAGCTGCCCTGTATAGGCCATTAGGCCTCTTGCAGTCTCCCTATGTTCTTATGTTACTATGCATGTATGCCTGTAACGATGGGATTGAGAAGAAGGAAGGAAGGTAAGATGGAGAGAAAGAAGGAAGAGATTGAGGAAAAGAGCTACATAGAAGGATAATAATGGTGGGTCTTTGTGTATTCTTGCAAGAATGGGAGGGAAGGAAAGAAAGGAAAAAAGGAAGGAAGGAAGGAAAGAAGGGACTGTGTGTGTATGCATGTTGAGAAGGAAGGAAGGAACGAAGGAAAGAACGAAGGAAGGAAGAAAGAAAGAAAGGAAGGTAGGAAGGGACTGTGTGTATGCATGTAGAGAAGGAACGGAGGAAAAAACGAAGGAAGAAAGGAAGGAAGGTAGGAATCGACTGTGTGTATGGATGTAGAGAAGGAAAGAAGGAAGAAAGGAATGGAGGGATTAAGATAGAGTTACAGAAATAGTTTTAGAAATGATGATAATAACGGTGGGTGTGTTTGTGTATGCCTGTAAAGACTGGAGGGACGGAAGGGCGGAAGGAAGGTAGGAAGAATTTGAGACAGACGGTTTACGGGGATGATTTTAATGCATGGTGATAATGGTGGCTGGACAGGTTTCTTTTGGAGGGGGAGGAGTGAAGGCTTGTGGCAGCGGTGGTGATGGGTGTTGTTGTTGTGGGTGGTGGTGGAAGAGGTAGAGGAGGGAGGGGAGGGAGGGGGAAAGTAAAGGTTACTGAAGGGTGGCGTGCGTTAAATGTTGGCAATAGTTGTTTATGAAAAAAAGGGATATTGTGCATTTTTTTTATTATTATTACTGCTGCCGCATATGGTGTTAACGTTTTATTGGTTGTTACTATTAATGTTGTTGTTGTTGCTGTTGTTGTTTTTGTCATTATTTTTTTTTATGTTTTGTTATAGTGGTAGTAGAAGCAGCAAGAATAATAATAGTAGTAGTTGTTGTTGTATTCATAGTAGGGAGAGCAGTAGTAATAGTCGTAGTAGTAGTAGTAGTAGTAGTAGTAGACCACTTCTCTCTCTCTCTCTCTCTCTTACCCATCATTCCTCCCTCCTTCCTTCCCCCCTTCCCCCCTCCCCCTCTCTCTGCATACTGCTGGCCCCTTGATGCCGAGATAGCGCTTTGTGTGCTTAAAACGACATCAGATAAGCCCGCGGCACGACCCTCAAAGTTAACACGCCAGTAATAATGTCTCGAGGTGCTTGGGGAGCCGAGGAGGTGGTGGAGGTGGTGGTTGTGGTGGTTGTGGAGGAGGTGGTGGCGTTGCTGAAAAAGGGGTTATGGAGAAGGGGGGGAGGGGGGGAAGGGGGTCGAGAGAGGAAGGAGTAAGGACTGGGACTGGTTCTTTCTCTTTTCCTTTTTTTTTTCTTTTCCTTTCTTTTCTCTTATTTTTGTTTTGTTTTTCTTTTCTTGGCTTGTTTCTTCTTGTTTCCCTGTTTATTCATTTGACTGCCTCTGTGTCTTTCTGTCTGACTGTTTACCTGTATCCACGCACTCCCCATGAAACTCTTTTAATGGACATACATTAAAAATTTATTCCTTATTAGCAAGCCCCCTCCTTCCTCTTCCTTCCCATCCTTTTTTCCTCATCCCCCTTTCCTCCTACATTCTATTTTCCATTATTTCAACCTTCTCGTGTGTCTGTCTCTCAAATCGTCTGCCAGTAATTTCTTCTTCTCTTTCTCTTCCACGTACAGTCTAAGTTTGCTTTCTCCTCTTTATTATCGTGCTCTGCCTTTCTCTACTCATGCACTTAGTCTCCTTCCCTTTTCAAACATACGTACTTTATTCTGCTATTTATCTTTGCATATTATAACCTCTCCTCTTCCTCCTCCTCCTCCTCCTCCTCCTCCTTTCTTCTTCCTACACTCTTCTGCCTACTATCTCCCTCTTTCTCTCAACCCATCCTTTCTCTTCTTTCTTCCTATTCTCTTTGCTTACCTATCTCCCGCTCTCCCTCAACCCATTCTTCTTGTTCCTTCCCGTTTTCTTCTGCTTACCCACCTCCCTCTCTTTCTACCCATCCTTTCTCTTCCTTCTTCCTCTTTGCTTACCCACCTCCCTCTCTTTCAACCCTTTCATCTTCTTCCCTCTTCCTGTTCTCCCTTGCCTATTCATCTCCCTCTCTCCCTCTCTCTTAACCCCTTCTTCCTTCCCGTTCTTTTCCGCTTACCTATCTCCTGCTCTCCCAACCCGTTCTCCTTCCTTTTTCCTGTTTTCTTCTGCCCACCCGTCTCTCTCTCTCTCTCTCTCTCTCTCTCTCTCTCTCTCTCTCTCTCTCTCTCTCTCTCTCTCTCTCTCTTCTTTTCCCTCCTTCCTTTTCACTTCTGCCTATACCCATCTCCCTTCCTCTCCCCCTCAACTCATTCTTCGTCTCATTTCCTTCCTCCTTATCCTCTTCCCTTCCTTCCCCCTCGTGGCCTGCCTAACATCGGGGTCAGCCGTAACTTTCTCCCCGCTCACCATCTCGACCTTAGCTAATTACGAACCAAAATATTAACCAGGGAAAAAAAAAGTTTGGGGAGAAAATCTTCGTCAAGCGTATATCAAGTTTTAGGAGCCAGTGAAAGCGAGGAGAATGAGGGAAGGAAAGAGGTGGAGGAGGAGAAGGAGGAGGAGGAGGAGGAGGAGGAGGAGGAGGAGGAGGGAGGGGTAGGAGGTGAAGGGAGGAGGAGGAAGAGGGAGAAAGAGAAGGAGGAGGGAAAAGGAGGAGGAGGAGGAGATAGTGGCTCAAATCGGTGTTATGATTACTCTCTCTCTCTCTCTCTCTCTCTCTCTCTCTTCGATAAGGCAGTCATTACAGAGAGAGAGAGAGAGAGAGAGAGAGAGAGAGAGAGAGAGAGAGAGAGAGAAACCAAACCAGACCAAACGGGCACATCAAGAAGGGGCGAAAGAGGCATATGGAGTGTTGGACTTAAGTAGCATAGCGTAAAGAGTCGCTGCACGGCCCTCAGGGTATCGGTTTGGAGGACTCGGGGCGGCGCGGACCGAAAATACGTATTGGAAACCTTTACTGATGTGGAGTACTACGACCTCCTTTACTACGACCCCCTCTACTACGACCCTCTGAAGTACGACCCTCCAAACTACTACGACTGCCCTTGCTTCCCTTGTTGTCGCCTGTACGCTGCCACCGCCGAACTCTTTCTTACAGTCGTTGCATTCTAACAACCTCACCCATGGTATAGCCCGGTGCCCCAAGGATAGCAATAATAGTTCATAAAGTAATAAAGTATATGAGGAATTGTCAAGTAAATCAACAACGAAACGAAACGTAACAAATTCATCCCCCTAACGCCCCAATAATATCAATAACAGAACTGAACACTAAATAAGTCCTTTGAGGCGTTGTTTTTTTACGTTTGTGCCTCTGGCGTCGGTAGGCTTTCTTGGTGGGGCTTGGTGGTCGGCCCCAGCCCGTTATGGCGCAAGCAAGTGTTTATAGTGGCGCCATCTTTCTTGAACTTGAACGTAAGAGGTTTTAAGAAACTGCAATAGAATAGTTGTTCATAAAAAAATATTGGCAATTTTAGGTGTTATTCTTTCATATTTAAATAAAGGAAAGATTTATAAAAAAAAAATCACGATCGAAACAGATTCTGAGTATATTATATGGGATACGTAGAAATCATAATAGGTAATGCCTAAAGAAAATTTTTAAAATATGTTGTTAACAGACTTTAAATATCATCAAAAGATTAACATGCAAGAAACCACCAGTGTAAGAATCTTAAGAATCAGCACAAGAAATACGTAGAAACTGTAATAGAACAAGTGCTGTTCATAGAAGTAAAGTTTGAAAAGGGGTGTAAACAACCCTTAGATTTTTTTTAAAGATGGCTATTAATAAAGAAACCACGAGTAAAACTTGAAAGAAAACTACCAAACTGTTCCAGGAGATCAAAGAAAACGGGTGACGAAGCGCTTACTGTGGATATTCAAGGGAACGAAAAGTGAATCCAACGAGCCAGTGTATCGGCCATTCTTATAACGACCCTTTAGTGCCACAGCGGGGGGCGACGGGGCTCAGCAGGGCTCAGCAGGACGGTCACCACGCAGCAGGGGGCGGAGGATGGAGGGGAGGGGGAGGCGAGGGAGATAAGAAGGGGTCACGAGACGATAATGTTGGATCCTAAAAAAAAAATATCCTCCCATCGTTACACTTTGGAGAAGAAATAAAAAATGACATCGGTGCGGAAAGTTTAGAGACGAAGGAGTAAGTAAGAGAAAGAGGTTAAAGAAGAAGGAAGTGACAGAAAAAAAGGGAGAGCGAAGAAGGGAAGAAAGAGGGAGTCAAGGAATGAAGGCAGATTGAGTGGATAGAACGACGAAGGAGTGAGTAAGAGGAAGAGGTTAAAGAAGAGGGGAGTGACAGAAAAAAGGGAGAGTGAAAAGGGGAAGAAAGAGGGAGTCAAGGAATGAAGGCAGATTGAGTGGATAGAAAAACGAAAGAGTAAAGGAGAGAAGAACCAGAGAGTGTAGGAGGAAAGAAGGAAGGAACGTACAGGAGAAAACCGAGGTAGTGAAGGAGAGAAGAAAAATAACTGAAAGAGGGAAGAAAGGTGGAGTAGAGGAAATGTCAAAATAACTGAAGAAAAGAGGAAAGAATGGATGGAAAATGGAAGAAAGCGGAAGTGACGGAAAGAGGAAAAATGGAGCGAAAAAGAAAAGAAACGTGAAGTGAAAGGAAGAAGGAAGAGAAAGTGGAGAAGAGAAGCGAACGTAAAGAAAAGAAGAAAGAAAGAGGCGGCGAAGGAGATAAGGAACAAGGAGTGGAGGCATGAGAAAGAGAGAGTGAAGAAAAGAGAAGAGAGTGTGAAAAAAAATAAAGAGAGGGTGAAGGAAAGAAGAACGAGGAATTTAAGGAAAGAAGAAAGAAGTTTAGAAAAGAAGGATGAGGGAATGGAGGAAAGAAGAAAGAGTGAGTGAAGAAGAGAAAAGGAAAAGTGATATAGAAAAGAATGAAGGAATGAAGGAAAGAAGATAGTAAAAAAAAGGAAAGAAATAATTGAGAAGGCGATTCAAAGGAGTGGAGTAGAGGACAGAAGGGAAGGAAAATGGGAATAAGTGAAGTGTAAAAATAAGGAACGAAAGGGAATAAGAGAAAATGGAAGTGAAAAAAAAAAGATCAGAGAGAGAGAGAGAGAGAGAGAGAGAGAGAGACGGTGGACCTTGATGGAGAGATGATGTATAGGAAAGAGCGTGAGATAAGGATGATAAGAAAAAAAAGAGAAGGCGTATGGCGAAGCTGAAAGGAAGGAGTGCAGGAGGGTGGGAAAGAAGGGACCTTGTAAGAGAAAGAGCTTGAGGGAACAAATAGAAGGTATAAAGGAAGGATAAAATGAACAGAGGAATAAAGATGAAAAATGATGACATAGAAAAGGAGAACGGCAAGAGAGAGTTCGGGAGGAAATGCCTGAAGGAACTGAGATGGAAAGGAAGAATGGAGAGAAAGGTCGGAGAAGGGAGAAGGAATGGGTTAAGGAAAATGGAATAAGAAAAATAGGAAAAGGAAAAGAGACAACGCTAAACCTGAGGAGAGTAGCGGCAAACGGAAAGAAAGAAAGGAAAAGAAACAAAAAAAACAGGACGCTTAACGAGAGGAAAACAAAGGAAAGTTGAGAGAAAGGGAGGATTTAGGAACATGGAATAGAAAGAAATATATAGGAAAATGAAAAAGGACAGAACGTTAAACGGGAGAAGATAAGGAACAGGGAATGAAGAAAACAGAAGAGGGTGTGAAAAAAATTTAGGGTGAAGGAAAGAAGAACGAGGAATTTAAGGAAAGAAGAGAGAAGTTGAGAAAAGAAGGATGAGGGAATGAAGGAAAGAAGAAAGAGTGAGTAAAGAAGAATTACATAGAATTACATAGAAAGTCAGACCACAGAAGGAGGAGAGAAGAGAAAAGGAAAATAATGAAGGGGAGGCAGGAAGAAAGGGAAAGGAAATATAGTGAAAAAAGGACGGGAGGATAAACGAAATCTGAAGGAATGAAATAAGGAAGAACAAGAGAGAAAAAAAATAAAAGAACGTAGATAAGAACCAAGCAGGAAACAGAAACGAAAACCATAAAAAGTAAAGAAGATACATTCACAGAAAACGGGAAGTGAAAAAAGAGAAAACGGAGGGAAGTGGAGAAAAGGAAAAGAGAGAGAGAGAGAGAGAGAGAGGTTGCACATGCCCAACACTCAGCTGATTTACGAGCAGTCACGTAACACAAACACGGCAATGCATGACTCTCTCTCTCTCTCTCTCTCTCTCTCTCTCTCGCTCTCCCTCCACCTCTTCAGAATGGTAATACAAGCGTAGCCCTAACCTCCTCCTCCTCCTCCTCCTCCTCCTCCTCCTCCTCCTCCTCCTCTTCATCTTCCTACAGGGTCTTTGAGGGGTAATATTTCTCGGAGGTAATGAGTTGCCATGCTGTGAGGTTCAATTGGGGAAAAAAAATGTTTAGTACCCATAAATGTCTTGATAGAAGATTTGGGGGCGGCCCAGAGCGTGAGGGGAGGAAAAGGTAGAGGGAAGAGAAAGGGAGGAAGAAAATGGGGGAGGGGGAGAAGGTGAAACAAGGAAGGTATAGGGAGGGTGAAGGGAGAAGGGAAAGGAGAGGGAAGATGAAACAAAGAAGGTAAAGGAGGAGGGAAAAGGGGGGAAGAAGGTGAAACATGGTAGGTGATAGGACGAAGATGAAGGGAGAAAGGAAACGGGGGTGGGGGGGGGAGGTGAAACAAAGAAGGTGAAAGGAGGAAGATGAAGGAAGCAGGGAAGGATGGGAAGGTGAAACAAGGGAGGTGATGGTTGGCAGATGAAGGGAGAAGGGGAAGAGGGGAAGGTGAAAACAAGGGAGGCGATGGTTGGCAGATGAAGGGAAAAGGGGAAGGTGAAAAAAGGGAGGTTATAATATGGAGATGGAGGGAGAAAGGAAAAGGGGGAGGTGAAACAAGAAAAGTGAGAGGAGAAAAATGAAAGGAGAAGGAAGAGAGGAGAAAGGTGAGACAAAGGAGGAGTGAAGGAGGAGGAGGAAACATGGAAATGCAGGCAACAGAAAGCCTATTGGCTCATTACGAGGTCGCCCGCTTGGGTAATTTAATCTGCTCGACCGCCACTTGGGGCTTGGTGAGCAGATGAAAGCACCTCGATATTGAGGAGCAGATGGAAGCCCCTCGTTATTCAGTTTACTCCTGACGCAGCGAAATGACGGTCGATTCTATATTTGAAGGAGTTGATGGTATTCGCATTTACTACTTCTGAGGGAAGATTGTTCCAGTGGCGGATGACTCGGTTTGAAAAGAAACTCCTTCCAATGTCTGTGTTACATCGACTCGACTGAATGGGTAAAACCGTTATTTCTAGTTCTTTAGTTGGTTTGCAGTTCAAAGAATTTGGAGTAATCGACGTTATTGAACTTTTTTAGATACTTGAAGACTTGAATCATATCCCCTCGTAGGCGTCTTTTCTCCAATGTAAAGAGATTGAGTCGCTTGAGTCGTTCCTCGTACGGTTGAGCCCTGAAGGTTGAAATCATCTTTGTGGCGCGTCGTTGAATCCTTTCCAGTAAAGCAATGTCCTTTCTGTAATTGGGAGACCAGAACTGCACTGCATACTCGAGGTGCGGTCTTACCATGGAATTATACAAGGATAGCATCACGTCTGGTGTTTTACACTCGAAGTTCCTCGCTATGAACCCGAGCATAATGTTGGCCTTGTTGTATGCTTTTTTACAGTGATTCGCGTGTTTCAGGTCACTGCTGATAGTGACTCCAAGACTCCAAGGAGGAGAAAAAAATAAAGGAAATCAGTAAAAGAAGCGGAAGGATGAGGAAGAGGAGATTAAAAGAAATGTGTGGGAAGTAAGGAGGTAGATTCTATTAAGTTTTTTTTTTTTTTTTTTTTTTACGGTGCAGTAGGGAAGTGTAGCAAAGACAAAGCAAAATTATACAAAAAAATATAAGCCTTACCAGATGTTGCCAGTATGAAAGAAAATGAAGAACAGAAAAATAACGCAAAAGAAGGATTAGTTTCGGTTCGAGAGGTGTCCTGATCTTCCTCCCGTGAAAGAGTTTAATTCGTTGGGAAGAGGAAATACAGAGAGGAGGGTATGTGAAGTTGGGGCCATACGCTAAAACTGCCCGTGGCCTTTGTGCTATTTCTATCACACTGGCCTTGAGCCTGTGGCGGGAAACAGTCCAGAATTAACCAAAGCAGTCGATAGAATGTAGATACTATTGTTAACTCTTGCATACAGTGTCGGAGGGAAATGTGAAATGGTAAAAAGAAAAACGTGAAAATAAAGGGGAATGAAGAGAGGAAGGAAAAATAGTAAACACTGTGAATGGCAATATGGAAGGACAAGAAAGAAGAAAATGTAAATAAAAGGAGACACTAAGACCACATACACGTGAACTATGCATATAAGGAAGAGGCTAACCACAGAATACAGGAAATGGAGACGGAAGAATAAATTATAATCAAAATTCACTCTAGACACGTATCATCTTTCTCCACACTGTGACGCCTGTGTCCTGACCCTCAGAGCTCAGGTGACAGGTGGAGAGAGAGAGAGAGAGAGAGCGAGAGAGAGAGAGAGAGAGAGAGAGAGATTTACATAGATTTACATAAAAAATCAGACCACACATACCCCATGGTACAGACTAGGTAGTCTGTCCTTAAACCTAAGTGAATCTACACTAATCAGATGGCTCCAAAACGTTGCTTTTCTACTCTAGTTAATATTAAGTTCAAGGAAGTGACTGTCGAGCTTGTTTTTAAAGGACTCAATCGTGTTACACTGGACCACTGACGGTGGGAGCTTATTCCATTCTCGCACTACAACGTTGGTGAAGAAAAATTTGGTACAGTCTGAATTTACTTGTCTACATTTGAGTTTTATGCCATTGTTCCTCGTTCGCAAAGTGTCATCGATCATAAACAATTTTGATCTGTCTACATTCATGAAACCATTAAGTATTTTAAAACATTCGATCAGTTTTCCTCGGATGCGACGTTTCTCAAGAGAGAACATGTTAAGGGTGGAAAGCCTTTCTTCGTAGGATTTGTTGCGCAAGGAAGGGATCATTTTTGTTGCCCGACGCTGAACACCTTCTAATTTAGCAATGTCCTTTGCATGGTGAGGTGACCAAAACTGTACCGCATATTCCAAGTGGGGTCTGACTAAACTATTGTAGAGCGGATGTATTACATCTTTATTCTTGAACAAAAAGTTCCTTTTAATGAAGCCCAACATTCTGTTCGCTTTATTTGCTGCATCGATGGATTGATGTGAGAATTTGAGGTTTGACGCGATTTTGACCCCCAGGTCCTTAACGCATTGAACGCTTGTGAGTTTAACGCCGCGCATTTCGTAATCGAACTTCTTATTTCTTGTTCCAACTTGAAGGACCTGGCACTTGTCTACGTTAAAGGGCATCTCCCATCTATCCGACCAAGCTGAAATTTTGTGCAAATCCTCTTGGAGGCTTTGCCTGTCTTCGTCAGTGAGAACCGAGTTACCAATCTTTGTGTCGTCTGCAAATTTACTAATGTGATTATTGAGTCCAACATCCACGTCGTTGATGTAAATAATGAAGAGCACTGGGCCCTGTGGAAGAGCTCACTTTGTCCGTAGAAATTGTCCCAGGAGAGAGAGAGAGAGAGAGAGAGAGAGAGAGAGAGAGAGAGAGAGAGAGAGAGAGAGAGAGAGAGAGAGAGAGTTATGTTGCGTAAGGAGGTATTAGAGAGTCAATGAGGGAAGTCGGAAGAAAAGAAGGAAGAGAAAAACGTGAACGAATGCGAAGTTGAAGAAGAGAAACTTACGAGATGGGGAAGAGGAGAGAGGGAGGGAAGTGATGACTTAAATTATTATATACTTTGCTCATTTCAGAGGTAAAGATAAAACAATGAAAGGGTGAGAGAGAGAAAGAAAAGGTTAAATGAGCGCGTTAGTCTTTCATTCTTCTGGCTCTCCCTTCCTCTCTCTCTCTCTCTCTCTCTCTCTCTCTCTCTCTCTCTCTCTCTCTCCTTCTTGCCGGCCCTTGTGTCGGTGCGGGGGTCAGTTTTTACACTCGTGCCTCGGTGTGTCCCTTTGAAGCGCCTCGTGACAAGGGAGGAAGGACACTCAACACGGGAGCCGCGGGAGGCGAAGAGTTAAGACGCGAACACTTAAAAGAGAGGGAGAAAGGAAAAGGAAAATAAAAATGCAAGAAGGAGGTGAGGAGAGGCAAAAAATGATGTATCCCGTTTGATGATGATGATGGAGAAGAAAGAAAAGTGGGTAATAAGGAGAAGTGAGATTGTTAGGTAAAGAGGTTTTGTGTGTGAGGGGTGGGGAGGGTAATGGAGGAAAAGGGAACAGAAGGAGTAGGTTAGGTCTCTCTCTCTCTCTCTCTCTCTCTCTCTCTCTCTCTCTCTCTCTCTCTCTCTCCTAAATACCTCTAAAACGCCTTTGATTTCTGTCTACCTTTTACTGTGGAGACCTCAGACAAAAAATTGGAAAACTGTAACACTTTTATTTTCACAGTTATATTTAAATCACAATGTTATAATGTATAGCGAGATAAGTGGTCATCAATACTTTGCAAACTTCAGTATTCTTTATATTTTTTTCTCCCATTAGATTTTGTACTAACATTTTCTTCTCTTTTACATTTTCTTCTCATTCTTTCTTTCTTTCCTTCTTTCTTTCTTTCTACTCTCCTCACCGTTGTTTTGTGCCTCCTACGCCCTCCTCCCGACCTCCACACACTCACCCACACAGATTTACGGTAAAAATGAGAAATGAGTAAAGGAATATACGAATGAATAAATACAAATGGCTCCTAGAGATTTTAATACAACAGTGAGGCATCAAAAATATCAGAGAAAACTGAGGTAACTTGCCATTTAAATCAAGGGACACTCAAATATTTATTGAACTCCTAAAGAAATAAACATACGTAGCTTGCGAAACCCAACCTAACCTTTCCCTGTGTCGCTTTGCCGCCTCTCTTCCATAAGGAATATCTTCGAGGGGGACTTTTGGCGGCGTATTTTCCCCCCACTTTAAAGTTTTAATTGGAAGGAACCTCCCGCGAAGGGCTCGGTTCTTCGACTCCCTTTCATATTTATCTTCGGGAAAAAAGTTTTGATGGTGTGAGGAACGCGGGCACCGACGGCCTGTCTGGGGAAGGGGAAGGAGATGAACTCAAGAATGCCTATACCTATAGCTTCTGCAGCACTGTTGTTTTTATTGTTGTTGTTATCATTATTATCATTGTTATTGGCATCCTCTGATAGCTGGTAATAACAGGTAGAGTAACCTCTAAACACTCAAGATTCTAGAAGAAAGAGAAGCCATCTCCACCTTCACCTCCGCGTCGCCAACACTTGTTGTCAAGATCGTGTTGTTTTGCTGGCCCTTCAAATCGTAACCACGTTGCGAACTTGCGATGGTGAAATTTTTTTTTTTTTTTTTTTTTTTTTTTTTTTTTTTTTTTACGTCTCTGCCTATTGCGCCGGTAGGCTTGCTTGAGGGGCCTGGATGGTATTCGGCCCCAGCCCGTCATGGCGCTGGCAAGTGTTTATAGTGGCGCCATCTTCTCTTGCACTCTCTCTCTCGTGCACGCCACCTATATTACTGTTATGTTGGTGTTGGTGTTATTCTTCTTCTTCTTATTATTATTATTATTATTTTTATTATTATTATTATTATTATTATTATTATTATTATTACGACTACTACTACTACTACTACTACTAATAATAATAATAATAATAATAATAATAAGAATAATAATAATAACGATAATGATAACCATACCGTCACCACTCCCATTATTACTCAATGTTAACACAACTACAACAAATTTTACCCCACAACACTACGCACCACCACAATTCTCCTCCCAGTCCCCACCTCTCCTTCCCTCCTCCTCTACCTTCCCTGTGCTCGTGTCTCGCTAACCCCTACTTTTAATGCCTACTCTAATCGACCTGATGTCCCCGCAGGCCACTTCCTCGGTAACCACACCGTGCTGGACGTGGTGCGTGCTGCGGGCCTGGCGGTGCAGCACGTGGGCCCAGAAACCAGGATAAAGAGGTGGGTGCAAGGGTGGGTGAAGAGCAGGAGGAGGAGGAGGAGGAGGAAGAGATTGAAGATAACGTGTGTGTGGAAGGAAACGAAGGGCAAGGTGGTGCGGAATTTGTATTGGTTGATTTGATAGTTTGTTGTTTTTATCTATGTATTTCTTTTTTACAACAAAGGAGACAGCTCAAGGGCACAAAAAAAAAGAAACAATAATAAAAAAAAAAGCCGCTACTCGCTGCTCCTACAAAAAAAGAATCAAAAGAGGTGGCCGAAAGAGAGGTCAATTTCGGAAGGAGAGGTGTCCTGATATTTATTGATTGGTTAATGATTGATTGAGAAGCTAACTTACTGATTTATTCATTTTCTTTTTTTATTATTGTATTTATGGACTGACTGATTATTATATGGATGTAGGAATAGATTTTTTGTTTGGGTGGCTGATTCTCTAACTAACAGAGATAAAAACACGAGAAAGAAGAAATATCAAATACGCAAACATGACAAATTGTAAAGCAACACCATAACTAATGAATAGCTAATGAACGGTCCACCTACCCCCTCCTCCCCCCGTGTCAGGCATAAGCGGCGGCGCGGCGGCCACAGGGGCGGGCTGGTGCCTGAACCCTCGGTGCTCAAGGACTTCACCAGCACCCTCGACGCCCGCCACCAGCACGACCCCGCCTTCGCCAAGTACGTGTGTGTGTGTGTGTGTGTGTGTGTGTGTGTGTGTGTGTAGGGACTATCTGTCTGCCTGCCCTCCTGTATGGGTATGTTTCTCTGTCTGTCTTGTTATCCATGTTTAGTATGAATCTCTCTCTCTGTTAGGCCTAGGTCTGTTTTTTTTATCTTTGTTTGTCTGTCTGGTCTGGATTTGTTCGTTTTTTGTCTGTGTTTGTCTCCCTTTTTAGCATAGGTTTACTTTTCTGTCTGTATTTGTGTCTGTTCAGTTGCGGTCTTTTTTCCTGTTTGTCTCTGTTTGTTGGCCTGGATCTGTTTGCCTGTGTCTGTCTGTTGGTCTCTTTCTCTTCGGTCTGGGTCTCTATTTTCTGTCTCTTTCTGTTTAGTCTGAATCTTTTTGCCTCTGATCTGGGTCTATTTTTCTGTCAATCTGTCTTTTTCTGTGTGACCTGGTCATCTTTTTATGTTTGTTTGTATATTTGTTTATTATGGGTCTATTTTCCTGCCTTTTTTCTGTATGTTTGTCTTTCTGTCTGTCTATATGTCTGTCTGTCTGTCTGTCTGTCTGTCTTTCCGTCTGTCTGTCTCTTTGCCGCGCCTCACCCTCGGCTCCTAATGAGCGGGTCAGAGGTGGCGATCAGACAGGTAGGCGGCGCAGGTGAGGCTTCGTGTGTGTAAGGAGGCGATGCGTCACTGATATGTCACTTCCCTCGCGTATCAGGCCAGCATGAAGTGACCTGACGGCGTCCTTTTCTCTCTCCCTCTGCTGCAGGATCTTGTCGCAGCAGACGGCGGGAGGGCGCGGGCGACGGCCGGGCACCCCCACCACCACGCAGCCCTTCTGTACACCCGCCCCGTTCAATGATCTTTGGGTTAGAATAGATCCCGACCCGCCCACGTGAGTGATCCTCGACTTGACTAAAAAAGAAAAAAAAAACGTTTTTTCTGTGTGTGTGTGTGTGTGTGTGTGTGTGTGTGTGTGTGTGTGTCGCGTAAACAATCAGTTGGATTCAAGTAGTTCATTATCTCTTTGTAGTAATGCCTTTCTATGGATATCCTTACCTATTTAGCTTTCAGAATCACGACTAATGCTTACAAACTAAACCTCAAATATTCCAAATCATTACAGTAACTTTATATAAGTTTCCTTTCCATTCTAAGCTTTCGTAACGACATTGCCATTAGTACCTTCCACACTGACCTCTCCTCCCTCGCTTCAGGTGGTATGACCAGCACTCGTGTAGCTACCACGAGGCGGCGGCCAACGAGGCGACGACGACCAACGAGCCTGTGGACCCCCGAGACGAGGAGCTGGTGCGGGAGTCCCTCAGGGTGTGGTACGGCCTCCCCGCCGCCACCCGTTCCGCCACGCCCCAAGCCGCCACGCCCACCCCCGCCGTCCTTCTGCTGATGATGCTCCTGCTGGGCCTCCTACACGTCAGCAGCCCGTCACTACCTCAGCCACGGTGGGTTTCGCGAGATGAATAAGGAAGGTTTCAGTAATGTTGACTTTTGAAACAGCGGATTCAGTCTTGATATTTTTTTTTCTATTTTTGTATGAATCTTGAGAGTAATGGCTCCGTCTGGTGTTTTTCAGTGGAGTATGGCTCTTACGATTAATGTTCCTTGACATGATAGCCTCTGTCTGGTGTTCTTACTGGTGTATGCTTTTTTTTTCTTTTTATCGCTGTTCTCTGGCTGTGTGATGAAACGCGAACACAAAAGGAACGGTAGGACAGGAACTCTGCCCTCTTTTGAACAGCAAGGTAAACACATACATAAACGTACACACAACCCATTCTCTTTGACTTTCTGTTACTGGTATGCGATTTTTTTTTTCCAACGCTGTTCTCTCGCTGTGTGTGTTGTACCGCGAAAACAAAAGGGACGATAGGACAGCAACTCTGCCCGCCTTTGAACAGCAAGGTAAACATATACTAATACACATTACGTATTCTCTTTGACTTTCTCGTACTGGTATATGAATCGTTTAACCGCTCTTATCTTGCTGTATGTGTTATGAATCGCAAAACAATAGGAACGGTAGGGCATAAACTCTGCCCCTATTTAAACAGCAAGGTAAACACACATTCATCAACACACTACCCATTCTCTTTGACTTTCTCTTAGCCCTCAGGTAGGCCTTGGATTTGATGGGGCACGACACGCGACCAAACACTTCACTCATGTTCTGGCGCCATAACCACGTTGCTAATAGCCTCTCCCTGTTTGTCGTGTACCCGCCCCTCTCTTTGACGGACTCCTAATGTTCCTGTAATTCCTAACCGTACTGCCATTCTGTTTTCTATTCCTTAGGGTTTGGTGAGTGAGTGGGGCGGGAATGGACGGTAGTTTTCGCTAATGATCGTGTAAAATTACTTGTTCGTTTTTGTTTTTGTTTTTCATCTCTCACTTCCAGGTAATCGCAAGTCAGTGGCCTTTTCATATCCTGTTACCTTTTTTGTAATGTAGTTTCTTTTGAGTTAGCAGTTGTTTGTATGTATATGACTTGTTTTATTCTTGTCGTTTTTTTCCTCTTGTTATAGTAGATATATTTATTTATATGCGTATTGTTTTACTTATATGTTATGCGTTAATTAGTGAGATTTATATTATTTACTTATATGTTGCTCATATTTTATTATGTCGCTTTTTTTATGTTGTCTGCATTGACCTTTAAAAGTTTTCCAAATGCTAGCGACGTTTCGGAACCGTTTAGATTCGTCTTGAGGCTGAATCTGAGTGTAGGTTAAGGTCAGGTTTTTTTTATCCTTTAGCAGTAGTAGATTAGGTGTGAGTTGGTGGGCT
This sequence comes from Eriocheir sinensis, assembly GCF_024679095.1. NCBI lineage: Eukaryota > Metazoa > Arthropoda > Malacostraca > Decapoda > Varunidae > Eriocheir > Eriocheir sinensis. The sequence goes on from NW_026111716.1 coordinate 86,209, forward strand.
GAGATATTCTGTTAAGCGGGTAGCTCGTCGGTGAGGCGGGTGACTCAGAGAGAGTCTGTTAACGAGAGAGAGAGAGAGAGAGAGAGAGAGAGAGAGAGAGAGAGAGAGAGAGAGAGAGAGAGAGAGAGAGAGAGTAATAAAATGAATACTCTCTCAGTTCCACTGTCCCCCAGTACACAAACCTCTTTGCTTCATAACAAGCTCTCTTCTCTTTTTTTCCCTCTTTTCATTCTTCTCCATCATCATCATCATCATCATCATTACCATCATCAAACGGGATGTCATTTTTTTCTGGCCCCTCTTTACCTCCTTTCTGCATTTTTTTTTTTCTTTTCTCTTCTTTCTCCCTTCTTTTAAGTGTTCGCGTCTTAACTCTTCGCCTCCCGCGGGTCTCGTGGTAAGTGTCCTTCCTCCCTTGTCACGAGGCGCCTCAAAGGGACACACCGAGGCACGAGTGTAAAAAGTAAAAACTGACCTCCGCACCAACACAAGGGCCGGCGAGGAGGAGATGGAGGAGGAGGAGGAGGGAGAGGGTACGGAGGAAGGAGGGGAAGGAGAGCGGAGGAGGGGGGAGGGAGAAGGAGGAGGAAGCGGAGGAGAGGAGGAAGAGAAGAGAGAGAGAGAGAGAGAGAGAGAGAGAGAGAGAGAGAGAGTAAAGAAGAAAGGAATTAAAAAAAAGGAAAATGCAGTAATACAGTAATGGAAGACACTCGCTTAACTTTTCTCCATGCTCTCTCTATCAGTTAATCTATCTATCTATCAATCTATCTATCTATCTATTGCTTTCAACGTTATGCACCTTACTTTTTTTCATATTTTTCTTCCTTCTTTTGTAGTCTTCAATATGCAGAGTGTATTATAATTAATGTCTTCACTTCACTCACTGTCTTTAAAGCTTCCTTTAAATAAGCCCAACATTCTGTTCGCTTTATTTGCTGCATCGATGCATTGGTGTGAGAATTTGAGGTTTGACGCGATTTTAATCCCCAGGTCCTTAAGGCATTGAACGCTTGTGAGTTTAACGCCGCGTATTTCGTAATCGAACTTCTTATTTTTTGTTCCAACTTGAAGGACCTGGCACTTGTCTACGTTAAAGGGCATCTCCCATTTATCCGACCGTTGAAATTTTGTGCAAATCCTCTTGGAGGCTTTGCCTGTCTTCGTCAGTGAGAACCAAGTAACCAATCTTGTGTCGTCTGCAAATTTACTAATGCGACTATTGAGTCCAACATCCGCGTCGTTGATGTAAATAATGAAGAGCACTGGGCCAAGAACTGAGCCCCTGAGGGACGCCACTAGACCGGCGCCCACCTGAGTTAAATCCGTCACCACAACTCTTTGTTGTCTGTTGCTCATCCAATTCGCGATCCATTGGTTTACTTGACCGTCAATGCCTATTTGCTTTAATTTATAAAGTAGTTTATGATGTGGGACTCTATCAAACGCTTTCTGGAAATCAAGATAGACTACGTCCACTGATTTGGTTACGTCATAATTTGAGAAGAGATCGTTATAAAAGGTCAGCAGGTTTGACAGGCAGGATCTTTTGTTACGGAAGCCATGCTGTGAGTCCCCAATTAATGAGTGGCTTTCGAGGTAACTCACAATTTTGTCTCTAATTTTGCTCTCGAGTAGCTTTACCTACAATTGAAGTTAGACTAATGGGTCGGTAGTTACTCTGGTATTTTTTTGTCTCCTTTCCTAACATCGGTGTCACGTTAGCCTTTTTCCAATCCGAAAGGACGATGCCTTGTCGCAAGGACATATAGAATACGGTAGTGAGGGAGGAGAGTATTTCGCTCTTTGTTTCTTTAAGCAGTATAGGATATAGTTTGTCGGGTCCGGGACTTTTATTTGTTTTAAGTGAATGGAGAGCTAAGGACTTCATCGGTTGTTATTTCAAAATTAGGCAATGCATGCTCGAGATTTACAATAGTACTGGTGTTGGTGGTAGCGAGAGGAAGACTGTTAGTATTAAACACCGAGGAAAAGTAATTGTTTAAGAGGTTTGCAATGTGTTGGCTGTCAGTCACTAGTGCACCGTCGCTGTTTGTTAAAGGTCCAATACCACTTTTGATCGCCTTTCTGTTATTTATGTAACTGAAGAAAGATTTCGGATTTTTTTTACAGTTGGCTGCAGTATTTTCTTCATATCTACGCTTTGCCTGACCTACTAGTCTTTTTACTCGTCGCCTGGCATCATTATAAAGTCTAATGTTTTCGGGCCTGCTTTGTTCTTTCTTTAACCTGTAAAACAATTTTCTCTCATTGACTGATTGCTTAATTTCGCTATTAAACCACGGTGGGCTTTATTAGTGTTAATTCGCTTCTCACAAGGGGACGAATGTGTTCTGCTGAGTGAGTAAGTGATTTTTAAGGCTTAACCAGGCTTCATCTACGTTGCCGTCATCTGATAGTTGTATTTCTGTTAGTTTTTGTCTGATTTCTACGAAGTTAGCTCTTTTGAAATTGGGCACCTTTACTTTATTTTCAGTCACTAATGATTGCGCTCTAATGTCGACGCGCACCAATTTATGATCGCAAGAACCGAGGTGTTCTCCTACCGTGACACTACTGACTAGGTTATCTTGGGTCGTTATAACAAGGTCGAGTATATTATTTTGTCGAGTTGGCTCAGAAACCATTTGGCTTAGGCTGGCGGGACGCGAACTTGCTTCCTCCTGGACGCCGCAACCGCACGCCGACCATTCAGTCACCTCTTCCTTACCTCAAGAAAGAGTCATTATTGTATTCATGACACACTTCCGCATGTCATAAGGGATAATTAGTTATAGATTACTGTTTGTGATAGAGATAGCAAAAGAAAATAGTGTGTAATAGTTTTTTCCCCTCTTCTTTTGCCTCAACTGGCTGTAATTCAGTCATTTTTGATCCTTTATATCCTGTTAACGTCTTCCTGTCCGTATTCTTAAATGAAACCATCTTAGCCGAATGTCCCTTCGGGCACGCTGGGGAAGGGCGTCGCCACGCCGCGGTCGAGGCAGGACAGCAGATGGCGCTCCATGCGCGCACGCACGTAGCGCACACAGCAGGGGTCCTGCCCGTGAGCGATGCTGAAGGCGAAGGCGAGGGCGAAGAGGCCGCAGCTGTGGCCGTCCTGCTGTCGTTGGACGGGCCTCCGCACGGCGCCCGGCGGCGGGGCGTGCAGCGCCTGCAGCTGCCGCACCAGCGCGGACGTGGAGGGCGAGAATGTGTCGTACAGCGAGTCGTAGATCGCCAGCTGGCCGCCGCGCGCCGCCGTACGAGGACAGCAGCAGCCAGTGGCTGCCCCCTGTGCGGCCGTATTCCGCCATGGAGGCGAGGCGCTGCGGCGTAGACCTGTTCACCACCTGCAGGAACAGCGCCCCGCTGCCGGGCTGTAGGGGCGGCAGGGTGAAGGCGGCGCCGCTGGCGTACAGGCCGCGAGTGTTCGGGAACTGTCGCTGCAGCAGCTCCTGGGCCAGGTCCATGACGTCATCAGACAGCCAGCGCTGGCCCAGGATGTCCTGCCGGTCGGCGCTGCTCAGGCGTCTCAGGGGAAGCAGCGAAGGAGGCGGCGGAGGTGATGGTGGTGGTGGTGGTGGCGCAAGGTGTCGGGCCCTTGACGTCGCTTGTCTAGGATCTTCCTTGGACGCCCCTTTACGTGTGAGGGCTTTCTTCAGAGCCACGACGCGGTCGTACACATACAGACACACGCTCACAATTACGCAGCCACACACGCAAAGAAACACGCACACGTACACACATTACGCACATCCGGCACGAACAGAAAGACCGACATCCGCTCCTGCCGGGCTCCGTCACGTCACCCTCGGCGCCGGTCTTTGCCGCCTTCCTCTATGTGTGTTCCTGGTCTTGCTCCTGCTGCCACGCCTGTATCAGGGCGTCTACGTCGTCCTGGCACCCGCAGATGTCGTCGGGCGGCCCTCAAGCTTCAGTCTGCCGGAGCGCTCGTTGTATTCTACGGTGACGAGATACTTGTCGCTGAGGTGCTGCAGGATGCCTCCTCCTCCCTCCATGATCCTGCGCCGGTACTTTCGCGGCACCTTGTTGATCGACGTTTGCGTGACCACGGTCTTCGGGGGTGTTGTGGCGCACGTCTGTTCCTCCTCGGCGGGTTCCTGCGCGTCGTGGAACTCTTCCTCCCCCGCCGATGGCTGCTGTGTGCAGACACTTGCTCGCGCGGCAGTACTGGGCCGACGCTCCGCTGCGGGACACTCGCTGGCGGTGGTTTTCACGTGAAAACAAAACCTTAGCGGGGAATATGACGCGATGTCAAACACAAGTCTGACTTCACCGCACACAAGCCGTCCTTCCTGCAAGCACTTGATGAGAAATCTTGCATCCAAAGCCTTCTTCCGGAGGGTCCTGCGTCCCCTCTTCACCTTGATCCTCACGAAGCACTCCGTCTCCAGCTCCGCCACGATCGTCCAGTTCACGGCGACGAGGCACTCGCCGAACTCTTTGGTCAAGGCGTCCACGGCGACGCAACGCTCCGGGAGCAGCTCCACGGTCATGAAGGTGGCCGAGGATCGCCGCCTGTAGCAGCAGCAGCGGGTGGCCATCTCGGCCACCAGGTGCATGGCCGTCACCTGCTTGGAGGCGGGGACCCGCACGCAGCACGCAATGGTCGTCTTGGTGGCCATGCGGAATGACACAAGTCCTTCTGAACGTAACTGTCCAGAACATACCTGTTATAGGGGCGCGATGAGGCACTAGACCTCGGTTTGTGCGCCATGAGCTTGCGTTGGTTGTCGCAGCTTGGAGTTGACATTGCACCCCCCCGAGTCTAGAGCTAGCGGGACACAACCCCTGACTGGCACCCGCTTTTCAATCCGTGTACTACTGTTTTGTGGAAAGCTGTAGGGCCAACCTCGTGTATAGGGCATCGCTGAGTAGGGGAGGAAAAGAGCGTAGGTATTAGGAGATGGAAAGAAGAAGCACAGCGGAATGAACCTATGTTAAGAGTGGAAAAGAGTGAGAAAGAACAAGGAAGAGAAGAAACAAATGTAGGGTAGAGAGAATACAGTTAGGAAATATAGAGATGTGAAGAGCGAGAAAGTTATATAGCGAGAAAGAATTGAAGTGTATCATGAACGGAAAGAAGCAAATAAAAGAAATACTAGACAAAGGGAGGAACGAAGGAAAGAAGGAAGATATTTGTGAGAGAGAGAGAGAGAGAGAGAGAGAGAGAGAGAGAGAGAGAGAGAGAGAGAGAGAGAGAGAGAGAGAGAGAGAGAGAGAGAGAGAGAGAGAGAGAGAGAGAGAGAGAGAGAGAGAGAGAGAGAGAGAGAGAGAGAGAGAGAGAGAGAGAGAGAGAGAGAGAGAAGAGGAAGAGGAAAGGAAAGGAGGAGAATGAAACAAGTATAGGAAAAAAAAGGGGCAGAAAAAAATGTAATGTTTAGAAAGATAGAAAGGTAAAAGAAGACCAAGAAAGAAAGTGAGCGAAAACTATAGGAAAGAGGAGATGAAGGAAAACTGTGTGGAGGTGTAAAGAGAAATAGAGAGAGGAAGAGGACGGAAGCTGGGAATGGAAGAGGAGGAGGTAAGAAGGAGAGGCGGAACAGTGGGTGAGGACAGTCTTCTTCCTTGAGTGGCCATCATCCTAGATTGTCTTTAAGGTTGATTTTACTTTCTTCCTTGTCTTCAATTTAGAATTCGAGGAAGAAGAAGAAGAAAGAAGACAAAAAGATGAAGAGGAAAAGGAACAAGATGAGAAGGAGGAAGAAGGAAGAGGAAACATGGAACCATGGAAATGCAGGCAACAGAAAGCCAATTGGCTCATTACGAGGTAGCCCGCTTTGGTGATTTAATCTGCTCGACAGCCACTTGGGGCCTGGGGAACAGATGAAAGCACCTCGATATTGAGGAGCAGATGAAAGCACCTCGATATTCAGTTTACTCCCGACGCAGCGAAGTGACGGTCGATTCTATATCTGAAGGAGTTGATGGTATTCGCATATACTACTTCTGAAGGAAGGTTGTTCCAGTGGCGGATGAGTCGGTTTGAAAATAAACTCCTTCCGATGTCTGTGTTACATCGACTGGACTGAATGGGTAAACCGTTATTTCTAGTTCTTAGGTTGGTTTGCAGTTCAAAGAATTTGGAGTAATCGACGTTATTGATTTTTTCAGATACTTGAAGACTTGAATCATATTCCCTCGTAGGCGTCTTTTCGCCAGTGTAAAGAGATTGAGTCACTTGAGTCGTTCTTCGTACGGCTGAGCCCTTAAGGTTGGTATTATCTTAGTGGCGCATCGTTGAGTCCTCTCTAGTAAATCATTGTCCTTTCTGTAATTAGGAGACCAGAACTGTACTGCATACTCGAGGTGCGGTCTTACCATGGAATTATACAAGGATAGCATCACGTCTGGCGTTTTACACTCGAAGTTCCTCGCTATGAACCCGAGCATAGTGTTGGCTTTGTTATATGCATTTTTACAATGTTTCGCGTGTTTTAGGTCACTGCTGATAGTGACTCCAAGATCATTTTCCTCCTGCATTGCCTGCAGATGAGGATCTTGGAGTCACTATCAGCAGTGACTTGAAACACGCGAATGAGGGAAGAGGAGGAGGAGGAGGAGGAGGAGGAGGAGGGGAGGAGTACAAAGGCGCACAAAGGAAAAGCATACAGCAACATACCTCTTGGTCCTAACTAGGCTGTTTGTTGTTGCTACCATCTACTCTAATCCTAGAGTCAGAGACACAGGACAGCAAAGGCTAAGGCTCCTCCCCTCCAACCAGTCCCTCCAGCCGAGGCTGGCACGAAAAGGAAGAATACCACGTAGTATTGAAAAACTACAATGGACAGAAGGAAGATCATACACGACAATTAAGCTAGCACTACTTGATGTTAGACCGGAGCAAAATAGCGGATGTTCGGGTTAGCTTCTAAATATTTGTCTAGTTGGTTTTTGAGCGTGCAAATAGCTTCGCTTTCGACGACGTTTTGAGGCAAACCATTTCATACATTGATGACACGGTTGAAAAGAAGTTTTTGATTCATTTGAGTTGCAACGCTTCCTCGTTATTCTGTCTCCATTGTTTCTTGTTACACTTGATTGAGAGACTGTAAAAAAATCATGAACATTAACGTTATCGAGTCCTTTGAAAATTTTAAACACCTCTATAAGGTTACCTCTCAGCCTGCGCTGTGATAAGCTGAATAAGTTCAGTTCCTTAAGTTTGTCTTCGTACGGTTTGTTTCGTAGTCTAGGGATCATTTTAGTAGCTCGACGCTGCACCCTCTCGAGTTTATCAATATCTCTTCTGTAATAGGGAGACCAAAACTGAACGCAGTACTCAAGATGTGGGCGAACTAACGACTTGTACAGTGCAGTCATGGGGTAATCGTAATCTGTAATCGTAATCGACTACAATCAATTACAGTTTTTCAAGTAATCGTAATCGTAATCGATTACACTCTTTGTTTTTAATAATCATAATCGTAATCGAATACTTTAAAAATGTAATCGTAATCGTGATTACTTTTACGATTACATTCGCAAAGTTTTAGTTAATAGTTTCTCGTACACAAGTATGTGCTCTAAATATCTATAGTAATTCAACCAATTAAATATTTAGTACGGTACACGTGTAGGAAATTTGCAGGTTTACCTTTCAGTCCTTCCTGTAATCACGATTGTAATCACGATTCATACATCATGTAATCGCAATCGTAATCGATTACACCTAATTTTATTGTAATCGTAATCGCAATCGTGAAAATATTAGGTAATCGTAATCGTAATCGATTACATAACGTAAGTAATCGCCCCATGTCTGGTACAGTGTCAATATTACTTTTTGAAATGTACGACCAATAAATCCGATCAATTTGTTGGCAGTTTTTACTACTTCTGAGCAATGTTGACTCGGCTTAAGATCGTTCGAAATTATTACTTCAAGATCTTTTTCTTTGCTGGCTTCAGAAAGTCGCACTCCGTTAGGTTGATAATGAATACGATCGTTGTTGATTCCGATATGCATAACCTTGCACTTTTCAATACTGAAACTCATTTGCCATGATCGTACCCAGCTACTTAAACGTTCGAGATCAGCTTGAAAGTGTCGTAGTGACTCTGCTGGCTTTTTTTCCCCTTTTTTTTGCCCTTTTGCCGCAAAAAAAAAAATCGTACGTAAGTAATACCCAGGACAATATTGGCTTTCTTTATGCGTTCTGCTTGTATAGCGGCTCGGCACCTGTTGGTTAGTCCCCCTCGTATTCTTTAACAGTCCTAGCAAAATTCAGGTCCAAGCATGTGTAACAAACCTAAAATATCACTCACAGGTCTTGCCTCTGTTCTTGACCGTGTTAATTCACGAGATAACCGAAGCTGTGTGACTCAACGCGTACTACAAACCAAGGGTGTGGAGTCGGAATCGGAGTCGCAGTTTAAGTCGCCGGAGTCGCTTTCTTTTGGTCGGAGTCGGAGTATGAGTCGGAGTCGGTAAAAATATCTCCGACTCCGACTACTTTACGATACGTGTGATATTTTGTGGCTAAGATTTATTTGCCTACCATTGTACTGCAGAAGAGGGGAGGGGGGTGGAGTCAGAATCGAGGTCGGAGTCGAAGTCGGAGTCGCAGTCGAAATTTCCTAGAGTCGGAGTCGATTTTTTTTATTTACGACTCCACACCCCTGCTTCAAACACCCACCGTAGAAAGTAAAGAAGAGAAGGGCGCAGAAAGGAGGGAAAGCGGAGATATATAAAAAAAAATAATGTGTATAAAAAAAAAGAGTAAAGGGAGAAAAGGATGGGAAGAATTATGGGAGGAAAGATAACGATAGGAATAAAAAAGGGAGGAAATAAGGAGGATAAAAGAGGGAATAGATGGAGGGAGAGAGGGAAGGGAATATAGGAGCAAAATAAACGGGAGAAAGTGATAGGGAGAATAAAAGAAGGAATAAAGGAAGGGAGAGAGGGAAGGGGATATGGAAAGAAAGTAGTAGGAGAAAAAAAGGAAAGAAAGAAGGAAAGAAGGGAGAGGTAAAGAAGACCAAAAGGAACAAAAGAAGAAGAGTCAAAGGAATATAGAATCAGAGGAATAGGAAGAAAAGTATAGATACGAATGAAGGAAATAAGGAAGAAATGAATGATGAATAGAGAAGGAAGGGAGAGGTAAAGAAGACCAATAGGAACTAAAAGGGAAGAGTCAAAGGAATATAGAATCAGAGGAATAGGAAGAAAGATAAAGATGCGAATGAAGGAAGTGAGGAAGAAATAATGATGAATAGAGAGGGAAAAAATAATAAAACAAAAACGAGGGAGGAAGGGAAGAAAGAGGGAAGGGAAGAGACAAAAAACGGATATTCTGAAACTGAAACAAATATAAACACAATTAACACGTGAGAAAACATTGATAAGGTTTCCCCTACTAACACACACACACACACACACACACACACACACACACACACACACACACACACAGAAAACGGAGGAAGAAAGAAGGAATTATTAGAAGATACAGAAACGGGGAGAGGAAAGTAGGAAATAAAATATGTCAAAACGTGGATGAGGGAAGATATGAAAGTAAAGAGGAAAAGTAAAGAGCGGGAGGTGGGAGAAGGAACTTAGAACTGAGGAAGGATCTGAAGGATGAAAAAAAGGGAAGGAATATAGACATGTGCATTTTGGGTGCTTTAGTTGACGTTATCCATGAGACAGAATGGCTGGTGCAGTTACGGTGTCAGGGGTAAAGTCCGTAAAGTAAAGGGGTAAAGTAAAGCCCGGACCGTAGACTTTATACATTATTTGGAGGGATGATACAGTTGACACATTTGGAAGATTTGATACAACTTTTTGGGGGAAGATTATATTTATTTGGAAGACTTGACACATTTGGAAGATTTGATACTTTTTTTGGAAGATACAGTTAACACATTTGAAAGATTTGATACATTTTTGGGGGAAGATTTGATAGATTTGGAAGATTTGATACTTTTTTTGGAAGATACAGTTAACACATTTGAAAGATTTGATACACTTTTTTGGAAGATTTGATAGATTTGGAAGACTTGATACTTTTTTTGGAAGATACAGTTAACATATTTGAAAGATTTGATACATTTTTGGGGGAAGATTTGAAACATTTGGACGATTTAATACTTCTTTTGGAAGATACAGTTAACACTTTTGAAAGATTTGATACATTTTTTTGGAAGATTTGATAGATTTGGAAGATTTGATACTTTTTTTGGAAGATACAGTTAACACATTTGAAAGATTTGATACATTTGTAAGATTTGATACTTCTTTTTGGAAGATACAGATAACACATTTAAACGAAGTGATACATTTTTTTGGAAGATTATATACATTTGAAAGATTTGATACGTATTTTTTTGGAAGACACAGTTGATACATTTTGGAAGATACAATTGATACATATTTTTTGATAGGTACGGTGTGAGTTGTAGTAATGTAGTTTCTTGGTGAACGCATTCCCTTATGAGGTATATTATGAGGTTTTGATTATATTCACGCACGTAAGCGAGGGGAGCCATGCACATAACGCATAGGGAGATTAAAAAAAAACGGGAGAGGGATGAGGGGAGTGATGGAAAGTATGGAGGTAAAGATAGATAAGGAAGGAGAGGAGTTGAGAGAAGGAAGTTAGATCGAAGGAAGGGTTTGGAAGGATGAAAGAAAGAGTGACACAGTGCCCTAGATTACATTGAAACCGTGACACATTTACTGTATTGCAGCACTAATAATATTTACGTACATATTTTAGTCTATATTACATTTATGACTTTTATCACTGTTGTACACTCTTATATGTATGAGTTACAACACTATTGAACACACACACACACACACACACACACACACACACACACACACACACACACACACACACACACACACACCTGTTTATCTCTCACCTAGCTCTACTAACTATGTAAAATTCTTTGACTATTTGAACTCTTAAGTGGAGCACATCTTGACCCACTCTCCCTTCGCTGAAATCTCCATTTTGGGAGATTTTAATGTTCACCACCAGCCTTGGTTTTCATCCTCTTTCACTGACCAGCCTGGTGAACAAGCCTACAGCTTTGCTCTCTTCAACGACCTAGAGCAGTTGGTTCAGCACCCTACACGTATTCCCGACCGTCCTGGAGACAGGCCCAACATACTAGATCTCTTCCTTACCTCTAACACTTCTGCTTACTCTGTCAAACTGTTCTTTCCGTTGGGCTCCTCCGATCACAACCCTATTTATGTATCCTGTCCTATCACTCCTGTACATCCTCTGGACCCACCAAAGAGGCGATGCTTAGGGCAATTTGCTTCAGCTCGGTGGGATGACCTGAGGATGTACTTTTCCGATTTCTCGTGGAATGGTTACTGCATCCAGGAGAGGGACCCCTCTGTGTGTGCCCATCGCTTCACAGAGGTGATTGTCTTTGAAATGGAGGCATACATTCCACGTACTTTCTCTCCTCCCCATGCTAAAAAGCCTTGGTTTAATCACGCTTGTTATCGTGCTATCAAAGATAGAGAGGAAGCTCACAAAAGGTACCAAAGTCTTCGAACTCCCGCTAACCATGATTTTTACATTTCCGCCCGGAATCGTGCCAAATCTATTCTTCGACTTACCCAAAAAATCCTTTATTCATAGCAAATGTAAACACCTTGTTTTCTCTAATTCTTCCAGAGACTTCTGTCACTTAGCCAAAAATATCTCCTCCAATTTCACTTCTTCCTCTTTCCCTCCTCTTCTTAACCCAGACGGCAGCACTGCCGTCTCATCTGTCTCTAAGGCTGAACTCTTCACTCAAACTTTCTGTAACAACTCCAGTCTGGACGATTCTGGGCATATTCCTCCTACTCATCCCCTTTCTGACTCCTTCATGCCTGTTATTAAGATTTTCATAATGTTGTTCTCTATGCACTCTCTGGCCTCAACTCTCAGAAGGCTTATGGACCTAATGGAGTGCCTCCTTAGCCGTTTCGGTGAAACTTTCTATGTTGAGCTAGGTATATCGAAAGCCTTCGATAGAGTCTGGCACAAATCTTTGCATTCTAAACTGCCCTCTTTCGGATTATATCACTCTCTCTGTTCCTTTATTTCCAGTTTCCTTTCCGGCCGTTCTATCTCTGCCGTGGTAGACGGTCACTGTTCTTCCCCTAAGCCTATCAACAGTGGTGTTCCACAGGGCTCTGTCCTATCACCCACTATATTTCTGTTATTCATCAATGATCTTCTTTCCATAACAAACTGGCCTTTCCACTCATACACTGATGACTCCACTCTGCATTATTCAACTTCTTTCAACAGAAGACCCTCTCAACAGGAATTACATGACTCCAGGCTGGAGGCTGCAGAACGCTTAACTGGAAATATATCACCAAACATTATCTGAAAACACATCACAAAACATTACTGGAAACATATCACACAACATTACCTTGAAACATATCACACGACATTACCTGGTAACACATCACACAACATTACCTGGAAGCATATCACATGACCTTACCTGGAAACATATCACATGACATTACCTGGAAACATATCACACGATATTAATGGAAACATATCACACAACATTACCTGCAAACATATCACATTACATTACCTGGAAACATATTATACGACATTACCTGGAAAGGAAACATATCACACAACATTACCTGCAAACATATCACACAACATTACCTGGAAACATATTATACGACATTACCTGGAAACATATTACACGACATTACCTGGAAAGGAAACATATCACACAACATTTCCTGGAAAGAAAATATACTACACGACATTACCTGGAAACATATCACATTACCTGGAAACACATCACAACATTACCTGAAAACATATCACACAGCATGACCTGGAAACATATCACACAACATTACCTGGAAACATATCGGACGACATTACCTGAAAACATATCACACGACATTACCTGGAAACATATCACATGACATAGCCTGGAAACATACAACACAACATTACCAAGAAACATATCAAACGACATTACCTGGAAACAAATCACACAACATTACCTGGAAACACATCACACGACATTACCTGGAAACATAACACAAAACATTACCTGGAAACATATCATATAATATTACCTGGAAACATATCACACGACATTACCTGGAAACATATCACATAGCATTACCTGGAAACATATCACGCAACATTACCTGGAAACATATCACACAACATTACCTGGAAACATATCACACGACATTACCTGGAAACATATCACACGACATTACCTGGAAACATATCACACAACATTACCTGGAAACATATCACACGACATTACCTGGAAACATATCACGCAACATTACCTGGAAACATATCACGCAACATTACCTGGAAACATATCACACGACATTACCTGGAAACATATCACACAAAATTACCTGGAAACATATCACACAACATTACCTGGAAACATATCACACAACATTACCTGGAAACATATCACGCATCATTACCTGGAAACATATCACACAACATTACCTGGAAACATATCACACAACATTACCTGGAAACATATCACACAACATTACCTGGAAACATATCACGCAACATTACCTGGAAACATATCACACAACATTACCTGGAAACATATCACACAACATTACCTGGAAACATATCACACAACATTACCTGGAAACATATCACACAACATTACCTGGAAACATATCACACGACATTACCTGGAAACATATCACATAGCATTACCTGGAAACATATCACGCAACATTACCTGGAAACATATCACACAACATTACCTGGAAACATATCACACAACATTACCTGGAAACATATCACACAACATTACCTGGAAACATATCACACAACATTACCTGGAAACATATCACACAACATTACCTGGAAACATATCACACAACATTACCTGGAAACATATCACACAACAGTTCGTGGAAACATATCACACAACATTACCTGGAAACATATCACACAACATTACCTGGAAACATGTCACATAAATATTACCTGGAAACATATCACACAACATTACGTGGAAACATAGCACACAACATTACCTGGAAAAAAATATATCACACAACATTACCTGGAAACATATAACACAACATTACCTTGAAACATATCACACAACATTACCTGGAAACATATCACACAACATTACCTGGAAACATATCACACAACATTACCTGGAAACATATCACACAACATTACCTGGAAACATATCACACAACATTACCTGGAAACATATCACAATATTACCTGGAAACATATCACACAACATTACCTGGAAACATATCACACAACATTAACTGGAAACATATCACACAACATTACCTGGAAACATATCACGCAACAATACCTGGAAACATATCACACAACATTACCTCGAAACATATCACACAACATTACCTGGAAACATATCACACAACATTACCTCGAAACATATCACACAACATTACCTGGAAACATATCACACAACATTACCTGGAAACATATCACACAACATTACCTGGAAACATATCACACAACATTACCTCGAAACATATCACACAACATTACCTGGAAACATATCACACAACATTACCTGGAAACATATCACTTAACATTACCTGGAAACATATCACACAACATTACCTGGAAACATATCACACAACATTACCTGGAAACATATCACACAACATTACCTGGAAACAAATCACACAACATTACCTGAAACATATCACGACATTACCTGGAAACATATCACACAACATTACCTGGAAACATATCACACAACATTACCTGGAAACATATCACACAACATTACCTGGAAACACATCACGACATTACCTGGAAACATATCACACGACATTACCTGGAAACATATCACACGACATTACCTGGAAACATATCACACAACATTACCTGGAAACATATCACACAACATTACCTGGAAACATATCACACGACATTACCTGGAAACATATCACACGACATTACCTGGAAACATATCACACAACATTACCTGGAAACATATCACACAACATTACCTGGAAACATATCACACGACATTACCTGGAAACATATCACACAACATTACCTGGAAACATATCACACGACATTACCTGGAAACATATCACATGACATTACCTGGAAACATATCACACTACATTACCTGGAAACATATCACACGACATTACCTGGAAACATATCACACGACATTACCTGGAAACATATCACAGCATTACCTGAAACATATCACATAACATATCACACTCTGAAACATATCACACGACATTACCTGGAAACATACCACACAACATTACCCGGAAACACATCATGCAACATTACCTGCAAACATATCACATGACATTAACTGGAAACATATCACAGAACATTACCTGGAAACATATCACAACACAACCTGGAAGCATATCACACAACATTACCTGGAAACATATCACACAACATTACCTGGAAACATATCACTCAACATTACATATAAACATATCACAACATTACCTGAAAACATATCACACAACATTACCTGGAAACATATCTCACAACATTACCTGGAAACATATCACACAACATTACCTGGAAACATATCACACAACATTACCTGGAAACATATCACACAACATTACCTGGAAACATATCACACAACATTACCTGAAAACATATAACACAACATTACCTGGAAACATATCACACAAAATTACCTTGAAACATATCACACAACATTACCTGGAAACATATCACACAACATTACCTGGAAACATATCACACAACATTACCTGGAAACACATCACACGACATTACCTGGAAACATATCACACCACATTACCTGGAAACATATCACACAACATTACCTGATAACATATCACACAACATTACCTGGAAACATATCACACGACATTACCTGGAAACATATCACACAACATTACCTGGAAACATATCACACAACATTACCTGGAAACATATCACACAACATTACCTGGAAACATATCACACGACATTACCTGGAAACATATCACACAACATTACCTGGAAACATATCACACAACATTACCTGGAAACATATCACACAACATTACCTGGAAACATATCACAACACATTACCTGGAAACATATCACACAACATTACCTGGAAACATATCACACAACATTACCTGGAAACATATCACACAACATTACCTGGAAACATATCACACAACATTACCTGGAAACATATCACACAACATTACCTGGAAACATATCACACAACATTACCTGGAAACATATCACACAACATTACCTGGAAACATATCACACAACATTACCTGATAACATATCACACAACATTACCTGGAAACATATCACACAACATTACCTGGAAACATATCACACGACATTACCTGGAAACATATCACACAACATTACCTGGAAACATATCACAACATTACCTGAAACATATCACACAACATTACCTGGAAACATATCACACAACATTACCTGAAACATATCACACAACATTACCTGGAAACATATCACCCAACCTTACCTGGAAACATATCACACACCATTCCCTGGAAACATATCTCACAACATTACCTGGAAACATATCACACAACATTACCTGGAAACATATCACACAACATTACCTGGAAACATATCACACGACATTACCTGGAAACATATCACACAACATTACCTGGAAACATATCACACAACATTACCTGGAAACATATCACACAACATTACCTGGAAACATATCACACGACATTACCTGGAAACATATCACACAACATTACCTGGAAACATATCACACAACATTACCTGGAAACATCACACAACATTACCTGGAAACATATCACACGACATTACCTGAAACATATCACAACATTACCTGGAAACATATCACACAACATTACCTGAAACATATCACACGACATTACCTGAAACATATCACACAACATTACCTGGAAACATATCACACGACATTACCTGGAAACATATCACACAACATTACCTGGAAACATATCACACAACATTACCTGGAAACATATCACACAACATTACCTGGAAACATATCACACAACATTACCTGGAAACATATCACAAAACATTACCTGGAAACATATCACACAACATTACCTGGAAACATATCACACAACATTACCTGGAAACATATCACACAACATTACCTGGAAACATATCACACAACATTACCTGGAAACATATCACACAACATTACCTGGAAACATATCACACAACATTACCTGGAAACATATCACACAACATTACCTGGAAACATATCACACAACATTACCTGGAAACATATCACACAACATTACCTGGAAACATATCACACAACATTACCTGGAAACATATCACACAACATTACCTAGAAACATATCACACAACATTACCTGGAAACATACCACACAACATTACCTAAAAGCATATCACACAACATTACCTGGAAACATATCACAAAACATTACCTGGAAACATATCACACAACATTTCGTTGAAACATATCACACAACATTACCTGGAAACATATCACACAACATTACCTGGAAACATATCACACAACATTACCTGGAAACATATCACACAACATTACCTGGAAACATATCACACAACATTACCTGGAAACATATCACACAACATTACCTGGAAACATATCACACGACATTACCTGGAAACATATCACACAACATTACCTGGAAACATATCACACAACATTACCTGGAAACATATCACACAACATTACCTGGAAACATATCACACGACATTACCTGGAAACATATCACACAACATTACCTGGAAACATATCACACAACATTACCTGGAAACATATCACGTAACATTACCTGGAAACATATCACACAACATTACCTGGAAACATATCACACAACATTACCTGGAAACATATCACACAACATTACCTGGAAACATATCACACGACATTACCTGGAAACATATCACACAACATTACCTGGAAACATATCACACAACATTACCTGGAAACATATCACACAACATTACCTGGAAACATATCACACAACATTACCTGGAAACATATCACACGACATTACCTGATAACATATCACACAACATTACCTGGAAACATATCACACGACATTACCTGGAAACATATCACACAACATTACCTGGAAACATATCACACAACATTACCTGGAAACATATCACACAACATTACCTGGAAACATATCACGCAACATTACCTGGAAAAATATCACACAACATTACCTGGAAACATATCACACAACATTACCTGGAAACATATCGCACAACATTACCTCGAAACATATCACACGACATTACATGGAAACATATCACTCATTACATGGAAACATATCACACGACATTACCTGGAAACATATCACACGACATTACCTGGAAACATATCACACAACATTACCTGGAAACATATCACACAACATTACCTGGAAACATATCACACAACATTACCTGGAAACATATCACACGACATTACCTGATAACATATCACACAACATTACCTGGAAACATATCACATGACATTACCTGGAAACATATCACAAAACATTACCTGGAAACATATCACACAACATTACCTGGAAACATATCACACAACATTACCTGGAAACATATCACACAACATTACCTGGAAACATATCACACGACATTACCTTGAAACATATCACAGCATTACCTGGAAACATATCACACAACATTACCTGGAAACATATCACACGACATTACCTGGAAACATATCACACGACATTACCTGGAAACATATCACCTAACATTAACTGGAAACATATCACACGTCATTACCTGGAAACATATCACACAACATTACCTGGAAACATATCACACAACATTACCTGGAAACATATCACACAACATTACCTGGAAACATATCACACAACATTACCTGGAAACATATCACACAACATTACCTGGAAACATATCACACGACATTACCTGGAAACATATCACACGACATTACCTGGAAACATATCACACAACATTACCTGGAAACATATCACACGACATTACCTGGAAACATATCACACAACATTACCTGGAAACATATCACACAACATTACCTGGAAACATATCACAACATTGCCTGGAAACATATCACACGACATTACTTGGAAACATATCACACGACATTACCTGGAAACATATCACACGACATTACCTGGAAACATATCACACAACATTACCTGGAAACATATCACACAACATTACCTTGAAACATATCACACAACATTACCTGGAAACATATCACACAACATTACCTGGAAACATATCACACGACATTACCTGGAAACATATCACACAACATTACCTGGAAACATATCACACGACATTACCTGGAAACATATCACACAACATTACCTGGAAACATATCACACAACATTACCTGGAAACATATCACACAACATAACCTGGAAACATATCACACGACATTACCTGGAAACATATCACACAACATTACCTGGGAACATATCACACGACATTACCTGGAAACATATCACACAACATTACCTGGAAACATATCACACAACATTACCTGGAAACATATCACACGACATTACCTGGAAACATATCACACGACATTACCTGGAAACATATCACACAACATTACCTGGAAACATATCACACGACATTACCTGGAAACATATCACAGCATTACCTGGAAACATCACACAACATTACCTGGAAACATATCACACAACATTACCTGGAAACATATCACACGACATTACCTGGAAACATATCACACAACATTACCTGGAAACATATCACACGACATTACCTGGAAACATATCACACAACATTACCTGGAAACATATCACACGACATTACCTGGAAACATATCACACAACATTACCTGGAAACATATCACACAACATTACCTGGAAACATATCACACGACATTACCTGATAACATATCACACAACATTACCTGGAAACATATCACACGACATTACCTGGAAACATATCACTTAACATTACCTGGAAACATATCACACAACATTACCTGGAAACATATCACACAACATTACCTGGAAACATATCACACGACATTACCTGGAAACATATCACACAACATTACCTGGAAACATCACACCACATTACCTGGAAACATATCACACGACATAACCTGGAAACATATCACACAACATTACCTGGAAACATATCACACAACATTACCTGAAAACATATCACACGACATTACCTTGAAACATATCACAGCATTACCTGGAAACATATCACACAACATTACCTGGAAACATATCACACGACATTACCTGATAACATATCACACAACATTACCTGGAAACATATCACACAACATTACCTGGAAACATATCACACAACATTACCTGGAAACATATCACACAACATTACCTGGAAACATATCACACAACATTACCTGGAAACATATCACACAACATTACCTGGAAACATATCACACAACATTACCTGGAAACATATCACACAACATTACCTGGAAACATATCACAACACATTACCTGGAAACATATCACACAACATTACCTGGAAACATATCACACGACATTACCTGGAAACATATCACACAACATTACCTGGAAACATATCACACGACATTACCTGGAAACATATCACATGACATTACCTGGAAACATATCACACGACATTACCTGGAAACATATCACACAACATTACCTGGAAACATATCACAAAACATTACCTGGAAACATATCACACAACATTACCTGGAAACATATCACACAACATTACCTTGAAACATATCACACGACATTACCTGGAAACATATCACACAACATTACCTGGAAACATATCACACAACATTACCTGGAAACATATCACACAACATTACCTGGAAACATATCACACGACATTACCTGGAAACATATCACACAACATTACCTGGAAACATATCACACAACATTACCTGGAAACATATCACACAACATTACCTGGAAACATATCACGACATTACCTGGAAACATATCACACAACATTACCTGGAAACATATCACACGACATTACCTGGAAACATATCACACAACATTACCTGGAAACATATCACACAACATTACCTGGAAACATATCACACAACATTACCTGGAAACATATCACACGACATTACCTGGAAACATATCACACAACATTACCTGGAAACATATCACACGACATTACCTGGAAACATATCACATGGCATTACCTGGAAACATATCACACAACATTACCTTGAAACATATCACACAACATTACCTGGAAACATATCACACAACATTACCTGGAAACATATCACACAACATTACCTGGAAACATATCACACAACATTACCTGGAAACATATCACACAACATTACCTGGAAACATATCACACAACATTACCTGGAAACATATCACACAACATTACCTGGAAACATATCACACGACATTACCTGGAAACATATCACACAACATTACCTGGAAACATATCACACAACATTACCTGGAAACATATCACACGACATTACCTGGAAACATATCACACAACATTACCTGAAACATATCACAACATTACCTGGAAACATATCACACGACATTACCTGGAAACATATCACACGACATTACCTTGAAACATATCACAGCATTACCTGGAAACATATCACACAACATTACCTGGAAACATATCACACGACATTACCTGGAAACATATCACACAACATTACCTGGAAACATATCACACAACATTACCTGATAACATATCACAACATTACCTGGAAACATATCACACAACATTACCTGGAAACATATCACACAACATTACCTTGAAACATATCACACAACATTACCTGGAAACATATCACACAACATTACCTGGAAACATATCACACGACATTACCTGGAAACATATCACACAACATTACCTGGAAACATATCACACAACATTACCTGGAAACATATCACACGACATTACCTGGAAACATATCACACAACATTACCTGGAAACATATCACACGACATTACCTGGAAACATATCACACAACATTACCTGGAAACATATCACACGACATTACCTGATAACATATCACACAACATTACCTGGAAACATATCACACATTACCTGGAAACATATCACACAACATTACCTGGAAACATATCACACAACATTACCTGGAAACATATCACGACATTACCTGGAAACATATCACACAACATTACCTGGAAACATATCACACGACATTACCTGGAAACATATCACAACACATTACCTGGAAACATATCACACGACATTACCTGGAAACATATCACACAACATTACCTGGAAACATATCACACGACATTACATGGAAACATATCACACAACATTACCTTGAAACATATCACAACATTACCTGGAAACATATCACACGACATTACCTGGAAACATATCACACAACATTACCTGGAAACATATCACACGACATTACCTGGAAACATATCACACAACATTACCTGGAAACATATCACACGACATTACCTGGAAACATATCACACAACATTACCTGGAAACATATCACACGACATTACCTGGAAACATATCACACGACATTACCTGGAAACATATCACACAACATTACCTGGAAACATATCACACAACATTACCTGGAAACATATCACACAACATTACCTGGAAACATATCACACAACATTACCTGGAAACATGTAACATGACATTACCTGGAAACATATCACACGACATTACCTGGAAACATATCACACAACATTACCTGGAAACATATCACACAACATTACCTGGAAACATATCACACAACATTACCTGGAAACATATCACACAACATTACCTGGAAACATATCACTTTACATTTCCTGGAAGCATATCACACGGTATTACCTGGAAACATATCACATGACATTGCTTAGAGACATATCACACAACATTACCTAGAAAAATATCACACAACATTACCTGGAAACATATCACACAACATTACCTGGAAACATATCACACGACATTACCTGGAAACATATCACACAACATTACCACGAAACATATCACACGACATTACCTGGAAACATATCACACAACATTACCTGGAAACATATCACACAACATTACCTGGAAACATATCACACAACATTACCTGGAAACATATCACACGACATTACCTGGAAACATATCACACGACATTACCTGGAAACATATCACAGCATTACTTGGAAACATATCACACAACATTACCTGGAAACATATCACACGACATTACCTTGAAACATATCACACGACATTACCTGGAAACATATCACACGACATTACCTGGAAATATATCACACAACATTACCTGGAAACACATATCACGACATTACCTGGAAACATATCACACAACATTACCTGGAAACATATCACACGACATTACCTGGAAACATATCACACAACATTACCTGGAAACATATCACACGACATTACCTGGAAACATATCACACAACATTACCTGATAACATATCACACAACATTACCTGGAAACATATCACACGACATTACCTGGAAACATATCACACAACATTACCTGGAAACATATCACACGACATTACCTGGAAACATATCACACAACATTACCTGGAAACATATCACACAACATTACCTGGAAACATATCACACAACATTACCTGGAAACATATCACACAACATTACCTGTAAACATATCACACAACATTACCTGGAAACATATCACATGACATTACCTGGAAACATATCACACAACATTACCTGGAAACATATCACACAACATTACCTGGAAACATATCACACAACATTACCTGTAAACATATCACACCACATTACCTGGAAACATATCACACAACATTACCTGGAAACATATCACACGACATTACCTGGAAACATATCACACAACATTACCTGGAAACATATCACACAACATTACCTTGAAACATATCACACGACATTACCTGGAAACATATCACACGACATTACCTGGAAACATATCACACAACATTACCTGGAAACATATCACACAACATTACCTGGAAACATATCACACGACATTACCTGGAAACATATCACACGACATTACCTGGAAACATATCACACGACATTACCTGTAAAGATATCAAACGACAGTACCTGGAAACATATCACACAACATTACCTGGAAACATATCACAAAATATTACCTGGAAACATATCACACGACATTACCTGGAAACATATCACACGACATTACCTGGAAACATATCACACAACATTACCTGGAAACATATCACACAACATTACCTGGAAACATATCACACGACATTACCTGAAACATATCACACGACATTACCTGGAAACATATCACACAACATTACCTGGAAACATATCACACGACATTACCTGGAAACATATCACACAACATTACCTGGAAACATATCACACGACATTACCTGGAAACATATCACACAACATTACCTGGAAACATATCACGACATTACCTGGAAACATATCACACAACATTACCTGGAAACATATCACACAACATTACCTGGAAACATATCACACGACATTACCTGGAAACATATCACACAACATTACCTGGAAACATATCACACGACATTACCTGGAAACATATCACACAACATTACCTGGAAACATATCACACAACATTACCTGGAAACATATCACACGACATTACCTGGAAACATATCACACAACATTACCTGGAAACATATCACACGACATTACCTGGAAACATATCACACAACATTACCTGGAAACATATCACACAACATTACCTGGAAACATATCACACGACATTACCTGGAAACATATCACACAACATTACCTGATAACATATCACACAACATTACCTGGAAACATATCACACAACATTACCTGGAAACATATCACACGACATTACCTGAAACATATCACACGACATTACCTGGAAACATATCACACAACATTACCTGGAAACATATCACACGACATTACCTGGAACATATCACAGCATTACTTGGAAACATATCACACGACATTACCTGGAAACATATCACACAACATTACCTGGAAACATATCACACGACATTACCTGGAAACATATCACACAACATTACCTGGAAACATATCACACGACATTACCTGGAAACATATCACACAACATTACCTGGAAACATATCACACGACATTACCTGGAAACATATCACACAACATTACCTGGAAACATATCACACGACATTACCTGATAACATATCACACAACATTACCTGGAAACATATCACACGACATTACCTGATAACATATCACACAACATTACCTGGAAACATATCACACAACATTACCTGGAAACATATCACACAACATTACCTGGAAACATATCACACAACATTACCTGGAAACATATCACACAACATTACCTGGAAACATATCACACAACATTACCTGGAAACATATCACACGACATTACCTGGAAACATATCACACAACATTACCTGGAAACATATCACACGACATTACCTGGAAACATATCACACAACATTACCTGGAAACATATCACACGACATTACCTGGAAACATATCACACAACATTACCTGGAAACATATCACACGACATTACCTGATAACATATCACACAACATTACCTGGAAACATATCACACAACATTACCTGGAAACATATCACACAACATTACCTGGAAACATATCACACGACATTACCTGATAACATATCACACAACATTACCTGGAAACATATCACACGACATTACCTGGAAACATATCACACAACATTACCTGGAAACATATCACACGACATTACCTGGAAACATATCACACAACATTACCTGGAAACATATCACACGACATTACCTGGAAACATATCACACAACATTACCTGGAAACATATCACACAACATTACCTGGAAACATATCACACGACATTACCTGGAAACATATCACACAACATTACCTGGAAACATATCACACGACATTACCTGGAAACATATCACACAACATTACCTGGAAACATATCACACAACATTACCTGGAAACATATCACACAACATTACCTGGAAACATATCACACAACATTACCTGGAAACATATCACACAACATTACCTGGAAACATATCACATTACATTAACTGGAAACATATCACACAACATTACCTGGAAGCATATTACACGGCATTAAGTGGAAACATATCTCCTATCATTACATGGAAACATATCACACAACATTACATGGAAACATATCACACAACATTACCTGGAAACATATCACACGACATTACCTGGAAACATATCACACGACATTACCTGGAAACATATCACACAACATTACCTGGAAACATATCACACAACATTACCTGGAAACATATCACACAACATTACCTGGAAACATATCACACGACATTACCTGGAAACATATCACACGACATTACCTGGAAACATATCACACAACATTACCTGGAAACATATCACACGACATTACCTGGAAACATATCACACAACATTACCTGGAAACATATCACACGACATTACCTGGAAACATATCACGCAACATTACCTGGAAACATATCACACAACATTACCTGGAAACATATCACACGACATTACCTGGAAACATATCACACAACATTACCTGGAAACATATCACACGACATTACCTGGAAACATATCACTCAACATTACCTGGAAACATATCACACGACATTACCTGGAAACATATCACACAACATTACCTGGAAACATATCACACGACATTACCTGGAAACATATCACACAACATTACCTGGAAACATATCACACAACATTACCTGGAAACATATCACACAACATTACCTGGAAACATATCACACAACATTACCTGGAAACATATCACACGACATTACCTGGAAACATATCACACAACATTACCTGGAAACATATCACCACACATAACCTGGAAACATATCACACGACATTACCTTGAAACATATCACAGCATTACCTGGAAACATATCACACAACATTACCTGGAAACATATCACACGACATTACCTGGAAACATATCACACGACATTACCTGGAAACATATCACACGACATTACCTGGAAACATATCACACAACATTACCTGGAAACATATCACACGACATTACCTGGAAACATATCACACAACATTACCTGGAAACATATCACACAACATTACCTGGAAACATATCACACGACATTACCTGGAAACATATCACACGACATTACCTGGAAACATATCACACAACATTACCTGGAAACATATCACACAACATTACCTGGAAACATATCACACGACATTACCTGGAAACATATCACACAACATTACCTGGAAACATATCACACAACATTACCTGGAAACATATCACGACATTACCTGGAAACATATCACACGACATTACCTGGAAACATATCACACGACATTACCTGGAAACATATCACACAACATTACCTGGAAACATATCACACGACATTACCTGGAAACATATCACACAACATTACCTGGAAACATATCACACGACATTACCTGGAAACATATCACACAACATTACCTGGAAACATATCACACGACATTACCTGGAAACATATCACAGCATTACCTGGAAACATATCACACGACATTACCTGGAAACATATCACACAACATTACCTGGAAACATATCACACAACATTACCTGGAAACATATCACACGACATTACCTGGAAACATATCACACGACATTACCTGGAAACATATCACACAACATTACCTGGAAACATATCACATGACCTTACCTGGAAACATATCACACAACATTACCTGGAAACATATCACACAACATTACCTGGAAACATATCACACAACATTACCTGGAAACATATCACACGACATTACCTGGAAACATATCACACAACATTACCTGGAAACATATTGCACGACATTACCTGGAAACATATCACACGACATTACCTGGAAACATATCACACAACATTACCTGGAAACATATCACACAACATTACCTGGAAACATATCACACAACATTACCTGGAAACATATCACACAACATTACCTGGAAACATATCACACAACATTACCTGGAAACATATCACACGACATTACCTGGAAACATATCACACAACATTACCTGGAAACATATCACACGACATTACCTGGAAACATATCACAGCATTACCTGGAAACATATCACACAACATTACCTGGAAACATATCACACAACATTACCTGGAAACATATCACACAACATTACCTGGAAACATATCACCCTACATTACCTGGAAACATATCACACAACATTACCTGGAAACATATCACACAACATTACCTGGAAACATATCACAATACATTACCTGGAAACATATCACACGACATTACCTGGAAACATATCACACAACATTACCTGGAAACATATCACACGACATTACCTGGAAACATATCACACCACATTACCTGAAACATATCACACAACATTACCTGGAGACATATCACTACATTACCTGGAAACATATCACACAACATTACCTGGAAACATATCACACGACATTACCTGGAAACATATCACACAACATTACCTGGAAACATATCACATGACATTACCTGGAAACATATCACACAACATTACCTGGAAACATATCACACAACATTACCTGGAAACATATCACACGACATTACCTGGAAACATATCACACGACATTACCTGGAAACATATCACACAACATTACCTGGAAACATATCACACAACATTACCTGGAAACATATCACACAACATTACCTGGAAACATATCACACGACATTACCTGGAAACATATCACACAACATTACCTGGAAACATATCACACAACATTACCTGGAAACATATCACACAACATTACCTTGAAACATATCACAGCATTACCTGGAAACATATCACACAACATTACCTGGAAACATATCACACGACATTACCTGGAAACATATCACACGACATTACCTGGAAACATATCACACAACATTACCTGGAAACATATCACCCGACATTATCTGGAAACATAACACACAACATTACCTGGAAATATACAACACGACATTACCTGGAAACATATCAAGCGACATTACCTGGAAACATATCACACAACATTACCTGAAACATATCACACAACATTACCTGGAGACATATCACTACATTACCTGGAAATATATCACACGACATTACCTGGAAACATATCACACAACATTACCTGGAAACATATCACACAACATTACCTGGAAACATATCACACGACATTACCTGGAAACATATCACACAACATTACCTGGAAACATATCACACAACATTACCTGGAAACATATCACACAACATTACCTGGAAACATATCACACAACATTACCTGGAAACATATCACACAACATTACCTGGAAACATATCACACAACATTACCTGGAAACATATCACACGACATTACCTGGAAACATATCACACAACATTACCTGGAAACATATCACACAACATTACCTGGAAACATATCACACAACATTACCTGGAAACATAACACAACATTACCTGTAAACATATCACACAACATTACCTGGAAACATATCACACGACATTACCTGGAAACATATCACACAACATTACCTGGAAACATATCACACGACATTACCTGGAAACATATCACACGACATTACCTGGAAACATATCACACAACATTACCTGGAAACATATCACACAACATTACCTGGAAACATATCACACAACATTACCTGGAAACATATCACACAACATTACCTGGAAACATATCACACGACATTACCTGATAACATATCACACAACATTACCTGGAAACATATCACACAACATTACCTGGAAACATATCACACAACATTACCTGGAAACATATCACACGACATTACCTGGAAACATATCACACAACATTACCTGCAAACAAATCACACGACATAACCGAGAAACATATCACACAACATTACCTGGAAACATATCACACGACCTAACCTGAAACATATCACAACATTACCTGGAAACATATCACACGACATTACCTGAAAACATATCACACAACATTACCTGGAAACATATCACACGACATTACCTTGAAACATATCACAGCATTACCTGGAAACAAATCACACGACATTACCTGGAAACATATCACACAACATTACCTGGAAACATATCACACAACATTACCTGGAAACATATCGCACAACATTACCTGGAAACATATCACACAACATTACCTGGAAACATATCACACAACATTACCTGGAAACATATCACACAACATTACCTGGAAACATATCACACAACATTACCTGGAAACATATCACACAACATTACCTGGAAACATATCACACAACATTACCTTGAAACATATCACACAACATTACCTGGAAACATATCACACAACATTACCTGGAAACATATCACACCATTACTTGGAAACATATCACACGACATTACCTGGAAACATATCACACAACATTACCTGGAAACATATCACACGACATTACCTGGAAACATATCACACAACATTACCTGGAAACATATCACACGACATTACCTGGAAAGGAAACATATCACACAACATTACCTGGAAACATATCACACAACATTACCTGGAAACATATCACACAACATTACCTGGAAACATATCACACGACATTACCTGGAAACATATCACACGACATTACCTGGAAACATATCACACAACATTACCTGGAAACATATCACACAACATTACCTGGAAACATATCACACGACATTACCTGGAAACATATCACACAACATTACCTGGAAACATATCACACGACATTACCTGGAAACATATCACACAACATTACCTGGAAACATATCACACAACATTACCTGGAAACATATCACACAACATTACCTGAAACATATCACACAACATTACCTGGAAACATATCACACGACATTACCTTGAAACATATCACACAACATTACCTGGAAACATATCACACAACATTACCTGGAAACATATCACACAACATTACCTGGAAACATATCACACAACATTACCTGGAAACATATCACACAACATTACCTGGAAACATATCACACAACATTACCTGGAAACATATCACACAACATTACCTGGAAACATATCACACAACATTACCTGGAAACATATCACAAAACATTACCTGAAAACATATCACACAACATTACCTGGAAACATATCACACAACATTACCTGAAACATATCACACAACATTACCTGGAAACATATCACAACATTACCTGGAAACATATCACACAACATTACCTGGAAACATATCACACAACATTACCTGGAAACATATCACACAACATTACCTGGAAACATATCACACAACATTACCTGGAAACATATCACACAACATTACCTGGAAACATATCACACAACATTACCTGGAAACATATCACACAACATTACCTGGAAACATATCACACAACATTACCTGGAAACATATCACACAACATTACCTGGAAACATATCACACAACATTACCTGGAAACATATCACACAACATTACCTGGAAACATATCACACAACATTACCTTGAAACATATCACACAACATTACCTGGAAACATATCACACAACATTACCTGGAAACATATCACACAACATTACCTGGAAACATATCACACAACATTACCTGGAAACATATCACACAACATTACCTGGAAACATATCACACAACATTACCTGGAAACATATCACACAACATTACCTGGAAACATATCACACAACATTACCTGGAAACATATCACAAATCATTACCTGGAAACATATCACACAACATTACCTGGAAACATATCACACAACATTACCTGGAAACATATCACACAACATTACCTGGAAACATATCACACAACATTACCTGGAAACATATCACACAACATTACCTGGAAACATATCACACAACATTACCTGGAAACATATCACACGACATTACCTGGAAACATATCACACAACATTACCTGGAAACATATCACACAACATTACCTGGAAACATATCACACGACATTACCTGGAAACATATCACACAACATTACCTGGAAACATATCACACAACATTACCTGGAAACATATCACACAACATTACCTGGAAACATATCACACAACATTACCTGGAAACATATCACACAACATTACCTGGAAACATATCACACAACATTACCTGGAAACATATCACACAACATTACCTGGAAACATATCACACGACATTACCTGGAAACATATCACACAACATTACCTGGAAACATATCACACAACATTACCTGGAAACATATCACACAACATTACCTGGAAACATATCACACAACATTACCTGGAAACATATCACACAACATTACCTGGAAACATATCACACAACATTACCTGGAAACATATCACACGACATTACCTGGAAACATATCACACAACATTACCTGGAAACATATCACACAACATTACCTGGAAACATATCACACAACATTACCTGGAAACATATCACACAACATTACCTGGAAACATATCACACAACATTACCTGGAAACATATCACACAACATTACCTGGAAACATATCACACAACATTACCTGGAAACATATCACACAACATTACCTGGAAACATATCACACAACATTACCTGGAAACATATCACACAACATTACCTGGAAACATATCACACAACATTACCTGGAAACATATCACAACATTACCTGGAAACATATCACACAACATTACCTGGAAACATATCACACAACATTACCTGGAAACATATCACACAACATTACCTGGAAACATATCACACAACATTACCTGGAAACATATCACACAACATTACCTGGAAACATATCACACAACATTACCTGGAAACATATCACACAACATTACGTGGAAACATATCACACAACATTACCTGGAAACATATCACATTACATTACGTGGAAACATATCACACAACATTACCTGGAAACATATCACACAACATTACCTGGAAACATATCACACAACATTACCTGGAAACATATCACACAACATTACCTGGAAACATATCACACAACATTACCTGGAAACATATCACACAACATTACCTGGAAACATATCACACAACATTACCTGGAAACATATCACACAACATTACCTGAAACATATCACACAACATTACCTGGAAACATATCACACAACATTACATGGAAACATATCACACAACATTACCTGTAAACATATCACACATCATTACCTGGAAACATATCACACAACATTACCTGGAAACATATCACACAACATTACCTGGAAACATATCACACAACATTACCTGGAAACATATCACACGACATTACATGGAAACATATCACACGACATTACCTGGAAACATATCACACAACATAACATTACCTGGAAACATATCACACAACATCACTGTGAAAGCATATCACACACACACACACACACACACACACACACACACACACACACACACACACACACAAATATATCACACGACATTACATACACACACACACACACACACACACACACACACACACACACACACAGAAATATATCACACGGGTTCACAGAAAAATATATCACACGACATTACACACACACACACACACACACACACACACACACACACACACACACACACACACACACACACACACACACACACACACACACACACACACCCGGCATTTGTTTTGGATGTTCTAATCTAATAGACCGTTCCATTTCGCAAGGACAATTTGAGTTGGTATGTGAGAGAAATTACTGTCTCCGTTCTTTTCTGTTCTCAAGTCGTTCAGGACTTATACTCACTGGCCGATGACTCTCTTGTTTTGTTTTGATGGAACTTAAAGCTTAACCAAGTTTACCGGGAGTCATTTCCAGGCTGCGCAATGCGTGAACGAAACTTTCTTTAAAACTGTGGCGATTTTACAAATTTACTCCTCGTCAGGTAAAACTATCGCTCCTTTTTGACGCAAAGAAATGTTATCACTAACCTTAACCTTCGCATTTTGTATTGGATTTTTTTTTTTGTGCGTATTTTGTATTTGGTTTCGTTTTTTTTCATATATCTTAATCCTAATCTTTTGTATTTGATTTAGAGTTTTTTTTTTCTTTTTATCATTTTGTATTTTGTATGTTTTTTTTCTTTTTTTTCTTACATACATTCTTCAGTGGCCTTACTCCATAGCTGCCACGTCCCTCTCGCTCACCTCGTCAAAGTCATCCTCGCCTTCATCCTCCTTACTCAACAGGCCCAGGGTGGTGGGCGGGCGGGTCCGGAGGGGCGGCAACAACGCCTACCCCGAACTGCCCCTCTACCACCTCCACCACCTCCCCCACCTCTCCCCGGCCCACTTCCACCCGGTCCACCTCCTCAAATCCATCCTCTTCTTCAATTTCCTCGGCAGGCAGCTCGGGATGGATGCCAAAGGCTCCCACCCCCAACTGCCCCTCCTCCACCGCCTCCATCACCTCCCTCCGATCCACGTCCCCAAACTCATCCTCGCCTTCACTCTCCTCCTCACCCCGAGGGTGGTTGACGGGCGGGTCAAGAGGGGGGACTAGGGCCCCCACCCTGAACTGCCAACCCACTGCCTCCACCACCACAACCACCTCCCTCAGTTCCACTTCTTCAAAGTCATCCTCTTCACCCACAGGGTCAAGATCAAGACCAGGGTCATCGTCAGGGTTGTCATCATCAGAGTTGTCATCGCCAGGGTTGTCATCGCCAGGGTTGTCATCGCCAGGGTTGTCATCGTCAGGGTTGTCATCGCCAGGGTTGTCATCGCCAGGGTTGTCATCGCCAGGGTTGTCATCGCCAGGGTTGTCATCGTCAGGGTTGTCATCGCCAGGGTTGTTCTCGCCAGGGTTGTCATCGCCAGGGCTGTCATCGCCAGGGTTGTCATCGCCAGGGTTGTCATCGTCAGGGTTGTCATCGCCAGGGTTGTCATCGTTAGGGTTGTCTTTGTCGGGGGCGCTGGGCCCCGAGATGAAGCTCGCTAGGGTAGCGAGCAGCAACCCTTGCAAGACCCACCACCAGTAGGCGAGGGTGTCCAGGGCATCGGGGGTGTCCAGGGTCAGTCCGTGCAGCAGGGGCTGTGCCTGCAGGTCGTTAAGCACGCGGAGGGCGCCTCGCGCGAGATCGTCACTATAGGTGACGTGAATGGCGAGCCACGCCCTGCGCAGGGAATCATGTCCGTGCGTCAGGAGGAGGACGAGCACGGAGCACAGCGCGACAATGCCCCGCAGGAGGTCACTCTGGCCCTGCTGGTGGTAGGCGTAGGCCAGGGTGGCCACGTGGCCGGCCAGCAGCAGGAGCAGCAGCAGGCCGGCCACACTTGTACGCGCAACGCATAATAGCCTTTCGTAGGCGTTGGCAAGGCGTTGATAAACGCGACTTTATTCCTTCGGTCGTTCCGTGTTTGGAGTTATTGTACCTCTGCTGATACTCTTCACCCTCAGTGCCAAGATCACTGTCAGGGTCATCGTCAGGGTTGTCGTCGTCGGGGCTGTAGTCATCAGGGGCGCTCGGCCCCGAGATGAAGCTCGCCAGGGTAGCGAGCAGCAGCCCCTGTAGGACCCACCAACAGTAGGCGAGGGTGTGCAGGGCGTCGGGGGGGCCTAGGCCCAGGGCGTGCAGCAGGGGCTGTGCCTGCAGGTCGTATAGCACAGCGAGGGCCTCTCGCACGAGGTCGTCACTATAGGTGACGTGAACGGTGAGCCACGCCCACCGCATTAAGGAACTCCCGGATGGCCGGAGGAGGGCGAGGGGTGGCACGGCGAGCACGGAGCACAGCGCGGCAATGCCCCGCAGGAGGTCACTCTGGCCTTGCTGGTGGTAGGCGTAGGCCAGGGTGGCCACGTGGCCGGCCAGCAGCAGGAGCAGCAGCAGGCCGGCCACACACTTGTACGGGCGGCGCATAATAGCCTTGCATAGGCGTTGGCAAGGCGTTGATAAGCGCGACATAATGACTTCCATGGCTCCGTGTTTGTTGTTATCGTGTTTCTGAAGGAACACTTCACTTTGTGAGTTATCTTCGAGAGGTAATTCAACCGTTACGTGCATGTTGCTGTTAATGCACCTCTGCTGTCCATCCTCCACCGCCACCACCACCTCCCTCACTTCCACTTCTTCAAAGTCACCCACAGGGCGAGGATCACGGTCAGGGTCATCGCCAGGGTTGTCATCGTCAGGGTTGTCATCGCCAGGGTTGTCATCGTTAGGGTTGTCTTTGTCGGGGGCGCTGGGCCCCGAGATGAAGCTCGCTAGGGTGGCGAGCAGCAACCCTTGCAGGACCCACCACCAGTAGGCGAGGGTGTCCAGGGCATCGGGGGTGTCCAGGCCCAGTCCGTGCAGCAGGGGCTGTGCCTGCAGGTCGTTTAGCACGCGGAGGGCGCCTCGCGCGAGATCGTCACTATAGGTGACGTGAACGGCGAGCCACGCCCTGCGCAGGGAATCATGTCCGTGCGTCAGGAGGAGGACGAGCACGGAGCACAGCGCGGCAATGCCCCGCAGGAGGTCACTCTGGCCCTGCTGATGGTAGGCGTAGGCCAGGGTGGCCACGTGGCCGGCCAGCAGCAGGAGCAGCAGCAGGCCGGCCACACACTTGTACGCGCAGCGCACGTCCATGTTGCTTTTATTGTGTTTCTCAATGGTTGGTTGAGTCTGTGAGTTCTCTTCGAGGGGTATTTCTACCACTACGTGCATCCTGTATTTATTGTGTTTTTTAGTGTTCGTTTGAGTTTGTGAGTTTTCTTGGAGGGGTAATTCCACCCTTACTTCCATGCAGCTTTGGTTTTGTTTTTGAGTGTTTGCTTGTTTTTGTGGGTTAGCTGCGTGAGGCAATCCAGGCGTTATGTTCATTTAGCTTTATTGTACTTTCGAATTAAGGTTATCTTGGCTCGGGAGCCGGCCACGGGATTTTGATTTCTAGAGATGGGGACACCCTTTTCCCTTTGCTTACCCTATATAGGGTCGAGATTTACCACATCACCTCGGTTTGAGATATTCCGTTTTAGGGACCTTGGAGTTGACATTGCATAGGGCGAAATCTAGAGCTAGTTGCACCTTTCGTAGTGAAGATCGCTACGGGAGCTGATTGGCTGGGTGGAGGGAGGGTGCAGTTGGCTCCGCGAGCTGATTGGCTGGATGGAAGGAGGTCTTATTCTTAAAGGTATCGGCGCCTCGGTTCGCCTGTTTGAAAAGCCTCTCGTTGAAGTGGCTGGGGTTCTCATGGACTGTTCTGTGATGCTGGTGATAGTTGTACACGCCTTCTGCACCCCGAATGGTAAAATCACCCATGACATACCGGTTAACCTTCTCTGTGGCCTTGGGAAACAGTCACAATGGGAGCCCGATTCGTTTCAGTAAGAAGTGACCATTTTCTCCCTTCAGTAATTTTGTAATCCCACTGTCTTAAAATATTATGCGAAACAGATGAATGAGAATAATAACAGGTGGAGGAGGTTAATAGGAAGGGAAGGAGGAAAATTGGAGATATAAGTGCATGGAAGGAGAGAAGAAGTGGAGGGAAGAAATTGAAAGGGAAGGTTAAAAAGGAAAGCGCAAATGCGAGGAGGAAGAAAACTAAGGAATGGGAAAAAAAGGAAGAGGAAAAAAGTGGAAAAATTAAAGGGAAAATCAATGAAAAAAAAGAATGTAACCACTGCAGTCTACGGTCCCGTGCTGCCACTTTTCACTCGCCCTGTCCACACCCGCGCCAGGCCCCGTGATATCGTGATGTTATGATAACTTATTCTTTGGTGTTCTTCATATCGAGTTGGTCTGTAAGGGCCGCTTTCACAGTCGTTTTGTTTGTTTTGATCGTTACCAATGGAGGCGATCGCCACTATTGTATTTCCACGTAAAACTGGCCGATGGGGTAGTGGCGGCTGCGGGGTTAGCCTAGCATCGCGCCTCACCACACTCTCTCAACACTTCTTGCTTTCTCTGCAGCCGCCACTACCTTATAGGCCAGTTTCACGTGGAAAACTATAGCGTCGATCGCCGCCATTGGTAACGATCAAAACAAACAAAGTGACTGTGAAAGCGGCCCTTAGTAAGCCAGTCGCTTCTCCTAACATAACTTTTGGCCCAAGTACTCGCAGACCAACAAGCAGCGTCCGACGGATTAACTGCAGAACCTTATGTGGTGACGGCAAATTTGACATAAATGAGTGATTAGTCCTTCTTAGTGGCAATCTATAATAAAAAACTCGCAGGCAATGAAACGTAATGCAAGTATTCTCCTGCACGGCGATATAATCAGGATAAAGCTGAGAACGCCACAGGTTTTGCTTGACAGCAGAACACTATAAGCAACGGTGGAAGGGTTTTCACCAAGACCCGTCCTGGTTATTCCGACAGGCCATTCCGAAGCAGGCTCATTTATGGCGGCCACCTGAAGCTCATTGATCATAACCTTGCTCTTGCTCTTGCTGTACAGGTGACCCGTTGTAGTCAGGCCTTCATATCGGCACAACCTGTAAAAATAGAATCAAAACAAGCCGTATATATCCATTAAAAATCTTCCTATTCCCTATTTCTTGCATACCACATCTTTTCCAGAAAACTCCTCATGGCTTCTATAATTCTATCATTTGCTTCAGCACTCAGTCCCAGAAACAGCAACATCCATTCCCTCTATGTTCTTGCAATCCTCCCATTCGCCTTCCATCCCATCTAAATGAGAGAGAGAGAGAGAGAGAGAGAGAGAGAGAGAGAGAGAGAGAGAGAGAGAGAGAGAGAGAGAACTTAACCTAGCCTAACCACACCCCCAGTCGCCTACACCACCCGCGACGTGCCGTACTGCTGGAACACGGCCCTCCAGGTGGTCACGGCGCCTGACCTAATGCTGTCCTAGTTTGACCTGATTGCCACGCCCTCAGGCTTCGAAAACACTACGCAACGGACTGGTGAGTGTGTGTGTGTGTGTGTGTGTGTGTGTGTGTGTGTGTACTTCATTCTCTCAACCCCCGACGTCCCTCCCCTATCAAGTCTCACCCCACACCTTTAATACACACACACACACACACACACACACACACACACACACACACACACACACACACAATCTTTACGTATATGGTAACTAAAAAACGCACACAGCCTCAAAATATACGCACACAGCCTCAAAATATACGCACACAGCCTCAAAATATACGCACACAGCCTCAAATTATACGCACACAGCCTCAAAATATACGCACACAGCCTCAAAATATACGCACACAGCCTCAAAATATACGCACACAGCTTCGATCAAAATATACGCACACAGCCTCGATCAAAATACACGCACACAGCCTCGATCAAAATATACGCACACAGCCTCAAAATATACGCACACAGCCTCGATCAAAATATACGCACACAGCCTCGATCAAAATATACGCACACAGCCTCGATCAAAATATACGCACACAGCCTCGATCTAAATATACGCACACAGCCTCAAAATATACGCACACAGCCTCGATCAAAATATACGCACACAGCCTCGATCAAAATATACGCACACAGCCTCGATCAAAATATACGCACACAGCCTCGATCAAAATATACGCACACAGCCTCGATCAAAATATACGCACACAGCCTCGATCAAAATACACGCACACAGCCTCGATCAAAATATACGCACACTGCCTCAAAATATACGCACACAGCCTCAAATGGTATTACTCTAGTCTGTTCCCAGTCTCCCAGCGGTAGGTATTTCTCACACTTCAACTATTCCCTCCCTCTGATCGCTCCGTCCATCAAGTCTCTATGCCTCTCCTTTCCTCACACCGCCAATCCTCTCTCTCCGATAACCTCATTCGTTCCCTCATTCCACCATCACGCTCCTCTCTATCCTTCTCCTTTCCTCCTGTCATGTTAATTCTTACCTAATACCTTTGAATCTCACAATCCACTCAACTCGACTCCTTTTGATCGTCTACTGCGTCCCATGTCACTCCCTTACGAGGGGCTATTACACTGGGCAAATTTTCCGTGGATCTTCAGTCAAACCACGATTTCCGCTGGCGTGGTTCTCATATTTCCGTGGTTTTCTGACGTGTCCACGATCTTCCAAAGCTACGGTAGAGTTCCTTGAAGGACGACGGTATTACTCACCATCATCAGCAGCAGCAATAACAAGAAACAAATGAGAACCACGCCACCGGAAATCGTGGTTTGACTGAAGATCCACGGAAAATTAGGAGACAGACAAAAGATGAATGGAAGGAGGAGAGAAAGTGGTGTGAAGGAGGGGAAAGAGAGAAGGAGGATCAAGATTACGAGACAGACAAAAGATGGATGGAAGGAGGAGAGGAAGTGGTGTGAAGGAGGGAAGGAGGGAAGGAGGATCAAGATTAAGAGACAGATGACAAAAGGAGAGAAAAGTTGGTCGGAAGGAGGAAAATGAAAACGGACAGGAGGAAAGGAACATCAAGGGGGCGAGAAAAGTCTAAGCAGGAACATCAACAGAGCGGTGGTAGAAGGCTGAGGGATGCCCGCCGCCGCCGCTGTGAGAGAGAGGGACAGTGAGGGCCGTGCCGATATCAGGCGTCACTCAGGGCTTAGGAAAGGTAATGCGGGTATTAATCTTCCCTCCCTTCCCTTCTCCCTGGCCCTCCACTCCATCCATTCCCTTCTTTCCTTCACTCAGTTCTTTTCCCCTGCCGTCCCTTCCTTTCCGTTTATTTTCTTCCGCTCTCCTTACCTTTTTCTTTGCTATTAGGTTTGTCAAAAGAAAGGTCAAGTAATTTTTCATACAAGGTCATGAAGGAAAAGTTGCCGCCCCCAATCATTGCTTTTCTGCCAGTTAGCAAAGAGAAAAATTATAGCAATCGTGAGGTCTTGTTCTTGTTCTTTTTTTTGTTCTTTTTCAATTTTTTTTTCTTTGTGGTCTTTTTTTTTTCTTTTCTTCCTTTATTCTATTTCTTAACCTCCTTCTTCTTCTCCTTCTTCTTCCTCTTCATTTACCATCTCCACATTTTTCAAACCATTTTTCAAACCATTTTTCAAACCCGGCACTAAACATTCTCTCTCTCTCTCTCTCTCTCTCTCTGTCACCCACACCAACACACACACACACAAACACATAGTTGAGTGGATTTCACTAAACAAGAAGCAGGCACATGTGTTTTTATTAAAGCTCAGCAAACATCACTTCTTCATAGAGGTTCTTAGGTCCTGTTGTTGGCATCAGCAAACATCACTTCTTTGTAAAGGTTCTTAGGTCCTATAGTTGACATCAGCAAACATCACTTCTTCATAGAGGTTCTTAGGCAGTGTAGTCAGTGTCAGCAAACATTACTTCTTTGTAGAGGTTCTTAGGTCTTATAGTTGACATCAGCAAACATCACTTCTCTGTAGAGGTTCTTAGGTCCTGTAGATGGTGTCAGCAAACATTATTTCTCGAGAGAGGTTCTTAACGTGCTAATAATCTTCTCCAGGACAGCCGGGTCGTCCCTGTTGGCTCTGGTCAGCTGTGGAAGAGGAAGGAACACATGGAAGTCTTGGGAAAGTACAAAGCACATCTCCACCCTGTACAAAATTTCCTACAGGTTTGTCAGACAGAAGGGAAAGTAGGAACACATCCCATCCATACAATTTTTCTTCCGGTCCATCAAGGGAAAAGTACAGCCATGGACAGACACAGAGAGACAGACAGACAAACAGAGAGAATCAAACTACAGAAGAGAGAAAGAACATGAAATGGAGAGAAGGAAAAAAATCAAGGAGAGAGAGAGAGAGAGAGAGAGAGAGAGAGAGAGAGAGAGAGAGAGAGAGAGAGAGAGAGAGAGAGAGAGAGAGAGAGAGAGAGAGAGAGAGAGAGAGTCCCAATTACAGTTTTCCTATAGGTTTGTCAAGAGAAAGGAGGTCAAGTAATTTCTCATACAAGGTCATGAAAGAAAAATTGCCACCCCCAGTCATAGTTTTTCTGGCAGTTAGCAAAGAGAAAAATCATAGTAATCATGAGGTCTTGTTCTTGTTCTTTCCTTAATTCTTTTTCTTCTTTTTCCTCTTCTCCACCTCCTTCTTCTACTTCTTTTTCCTGTTCTTCTTCTTAGTCTTATTCTTGTTCTTGATATTATTTTTTTCTTTTCTTCTTCTTGTTTCTTCTTCTTCATCCACTTCTTTTTCATCTACCTCTTCTTCTTCTTCTACTTCTTCTTCTTTTACCATCGCCACATTTCTCAAACTACATCGTACGTCAATGATTTCTGCGCCAGAGTCCGCTCATCGAGATTTGCTGCACAACTTCATATTTGCCTCCCATACCATCATTAAAACACAGGAGGCATTAATCGTGTGTCTGGTAGTGACGTACATCTTTTTCTCCACTCACTGGTGGTAGGGAGGGAGGGTCTCCCTTCCTCCCTTCCCTCTAAAGGGGGTTGAGTTTGTATTGCCTTGAACAATTTAGCCTAAAATTTTACCTACATCCTTGTGTTTCCGCCCATTTTGGCTGGACTACGTAATGAATGGAGAACATAGAGGAGGCAAAACAATGCCAGCAATCACTGATCTTTACATTGCCGTGCACAGTAATAAGGAAATTTGCAAGCTTAATGACTGAAGCTTAGAACAGTGAGCACCTTGATCCACTGATTTAAGGCTAAGATCAAAGTGTAGTATCTGTTCTTATCAGCTTAATATCTGATACAATCCCCATGTGGGATCTATGATATTAATCTGATTTTTGGACTATGGCGAAGTGCTAGGGGCTTGCTCCACCTTGCTTGGTCACACTCCTTAAGGAACAACCAGGGAAACCAAAACATTTTTTCATAAAAGCAGGAACGTCTTTAGACGATAGCTTGACGTCACTCCTCGCCTTAGAGCCAGGAATTTGAAAGAATGAACCCACACTCTTCTTGGTGATGTGTCGCTGCGTACAGTGCAAGAAACTTTGCAACATGACCTTGGCTGCAGGTCTTACTGCGTGCAGAAGAAGTCACTAATAAATGACCTCCAAAGGAAGAAGAGGCTTCATTTTGGCCAGCAATGTAAAGATCAGTGATTGCTGGTAGTGCTTTGCCTCCTCTATGTTCTCCATCCATTATGTAATCCAGCAAAATGGGCAGAAACACAAGAATGTAGGTGAAGTTTCAGGCTAAATTGTTCAAGGCAATATAAACTGTCAACCCCCACAGGAGGAACGGGAGAGATTTAGACCCTCCTTCCCTCACACCAGTCAGTGGAGAAAAAGATGTGCGTCACTCTCAGACACATGATTAGTGCCTCCTGTGTGTTAATGATGGTATGGGCGGCAAATATGAAGTTATGCGGCAAATCTCGATGCGCGAACTTTGCTGCAGAAATCACCCGTGCACGCTGTACATCCACCACCACATATACTCATCCACTACATCACTTCTCCAACCCACCACCCACCCACCACTACCCACTCCTCCCTTCCCCAAGCCTTACATTGACCACCATGAACGTTGGGCTGCTCCTGATCTCCTCCACCAGGGCTATGGGCTTGCCCTTGGCGACGGGGATGGTGGCCAGGAGGGTTGAGGAGGGGTCGGCGATGGCCTGCCTCACGCCCCTCACAAAGCCGGTGCTAAACATCTCCATCTTCCCTATTTCATCCAGCACCAGGACGGAGGGACTTGCTCTCTGGGGGATGCATAATGTAGGGTTAGCAAGATAGGGGATTTGAGGTGGAATTACAGTGGATGAGATGGGAAGGGAAGGGATGGGATGAGAAAGGATGGGAAGGAAATGGAAGGGGATGGGATGAGAAAGAATGGGAAGGAAAGTGATGGGATGAAAAGGGAAGGGAAGGGATGAGAAAGGATGGGAAGAAAAGGGAAGGGATGAGAAAGGATGGGAAGAAAAGGGAAAGGGATGGGATGAGAAAGGATGGGAAGGAAAGGGATGGGATGAAAAAAGAAGAAGGAGCATGGAAGGGCATGAAAAGGGATGGGGAGGGATGAGAAAGGATGGAAAGGGAAGGAAGGGAAGGGAAGGGAAGGGATGAGAAAGGATGGGAAGAAAAAAGGAAGGGATGAGAAAGGATGGGAAGAAAAGGAAGGATGGGATGATAAAGGATGGAAAGGAAAGGGAAGGAAGGGAAGGGAAGGAAGGGATGAAAAGGAAGCAAGGAGCATGGAAGGGCATGAAAAGGGAAGGGGAGGGAAGGGAAGGGATGGGATGGGATGGGATGAAAAGGGAAGGGATGGGATGGAAAAGGAAGGGAAAGGAAGGGAAGGAAGGGATGAAAAGGAAGGAAGGAAAGAGATGGGATGGGTTGAAAAGGGAAGGGAAGGGAAGGGATGGGAAGGAAAGGGAAGGGATGAAAAGGGAAGGGAAGGGAAGGGATGAAAAAGGAAGGGAAGGGATGGAAAAGGAAGGGAA
This sequence comes from Eriocheir sinensis, assembly GCF_024679095.1. Lineage (NCBI taxonomy): Eukaryota > Metazoa > Arthropoda > Malacostraca > Decapoda > Varunidae > Eriocheir > Eriocheir sinensis. The sequence goes on from NW_026111716.1 coordinate 130,561, forward strand.
AGGAAGGGAAGGGAAGGGATGAAAAAGGAAGGGAAGGGAAGGGATGGGATGGGATGGGATGGGATGGAAAGGGAAGGGAATGGACATGTTCTCTGCAGGATAGAGACTGTTGTTATAGCATGTTAGGGGATGAAGCAGGGACTTACATTGTCTCTTTCCTTTCTATAACTACCAGGATAAAAAATATCTGATTACAATAACAAGGATGAACAGACTTGTTTTCCATTGCAACAACAGGTTAGGCACTCAAAACATGAATACTATATACTCAGCCTCTCCTTGTAGGACAAAAATAACCAGGGAAGAGCATTATCTGATGTAACAAGGTATCTACACCATGACAGCCTGAGATACTTATTTCCTGCAGTCCTGAAATTAATAGCAGTGACCCAGTTAACGCCTTGGATGTGGATTTCCTACAAGAAGACCTCACCAAGCTAAAGGAGTGGAGCAAGAAGTTGCTGCTACAATTCAATGAATTACAATGGATGGGATGGGAAGGGTTGGGATGAGAAAGGATGGGAAGGAAAGGGAAGGGAAGGAAAGGGATGAGATGAAAAGGGAAGGGGAGGGATGAGAAAGGATGGGAAGGAAAGGGAAGGGATCAGAAAGGATGGGAAGAAAAGGGAAGGGGATGGGATGAGAAAGGATGGAAAGGGAAGGGAAGGGATGAAAAAGGAAGAAGGAGCACGGAAGGGCATGAAAAGGGAAGGGAAGGGAAGGGAAGGGAAGGGATGGGATGGGATGGGAAGGGATGGGATGGGAAGGAAAGATAAGGGATCAAAAGGGAAGGGAACGGAAGGGATGAAAAAGGAAGGGAAGGGATGGAAAAGGAAGGGAAAGGAAGGGATATCCAGCATACCAATAACACATGGGAAACACTCCACTATCCACCACAGAGGCAGAGAAAGACCTGGGCCTATACTATGTTACCAGGCTACCAGTGAAAGCCAAATCCGTGCCAATCGCAGCGGACGGGTTATGCTATGTTGAGGTGGAGCACGGTGCTGTTGAAGGGAGCGTACCTGAGTCTGCAGGAGAGGCAGGGCCAGGGACTCGAAGGACGCCACATCAACAGCATAGTTACCAACCCGAGGCTCTCGCCCTCCACTGCCCTCAGCCCTGTCAGAAGTATTGATTTTATTAGGACGTGTTCACCAGTCTGTCTGCTTCATCCCAACCAGTATTCATATAAGGATAAAAACTAAAAATGAGTGTAAGTCAAGATCAGCAAACTTTTTTTCTTGATCTTTGGAAGTGTTCATCTTATTCTTGGGTCAGTATTCAAATAAAAAAAAAAGAGGTGAAAGAATGTAAATGCCACCAAACTCTTGCATGACAAACCAGGACATACTCACAATCCCTCACATCTACCCCTTTTCTGAGCCCCCAGAGGCCAGCATGAACAGCGCCCCAGGTCTGAGCAGTTTTCTTTTCCAGATGACTATGTTCAAATGTGAGGAATGCAAACCAATGAACAAACACACTATGAGGTAGAAGATAAGGTGACGTAGCAACTGTAATACAAAGGGATAACACTGTCCAAGCAGAGAGGAATGCAAGGGAAAGTAATGCTCTGTCAGTAGAAAATAGCCTCTTAACTTCAGACAACCTACCAGAAGACATCACCAAAGCTACAGAAATGGAACAAAAAGTGGCTGCTACAATTCAATGAAGAAAAAGGTAAAGTCCTGCACCTTGGGAGGGGATATCCAACATACCAGTACCACATGGGAAACACTCCACTATCAACCACAGAGGCAGAGAAAGGCCTGGGATTATGTTACCAGGCTACCAGTGAAGGCCAAATCCGTGCAAATTGCAGTGAACGGGTTAAATGACTTTAAAATTGGAAGAATCAGCAGAACAATGGAGTTTTTCATGTTAAGCTTCATTGGGTATGTACAGATTTAGGTCCTTTACTGAAGTAGATAACAGTAATCAAGATAAAATAGTCCTGGCGGGATATGCAAGCAATAAGCAGTGCTAGTCTAGACACGGACGCCCTGAGGTGTGTCTGTGGAGGAGCTGAAACATGTTGCAGTAATACCATGGTTTATGAGTGCCTTACTTTACGAGTGTTTTCATTTATCAGCACAAAATATTCACTAGAAATTAAGGATGTACCAATACCGAAATTTTGACCGATACCGATCCCGAGACCCCAATATTTGACCGATACCGATACTGATACCGATACTTGTGCACTGATTTTTTTATATACAACAACTCCAGCAGCTAAATGGCAATATCAAATGTTAAGAAGAAAAAAGACCCACTACTCGTTGTTCCACCATATAAGGGAAGTGTTAACACCCACCCCCATGAGTTTCGACAAGGGGCGAGGGAGGAGGCGCCTCGTGAGGTCTAGTTGACTCAGCTAGGCTAGCTTTATCTTAATTGACATACATTTAGGCAGAAGACTGTGAAGAAATCCCCAGACCCTGGCAGTGTGCCCTGAAGCAGGGCAACTGTCTGACTGACAGGCAGGCAAATGAGGCGAGTGGAGGGGCTCCGCCAATTCCGCGCCGAAGCTAAAAGTACTAAACCTGTATTGTACGCGTCCGCGTTACCAAACGCTATACTGTATACTAAGTATTATATATATTTGTATTCAAAGTAATATGAATCTTATCGTTTAAAGTGATGAAAATTAAATCGTGGAAAATTCCAAACTATGAAGTATCATGTTACTAGATAATTACACTTTTCTAATACTTTTTCAACAATTTACAAAATCCAATTTCTGTTGAACAAAATTATGTGTAACAAGTGACAACCGATGTACAAAACTCCTTCAAGTATCGGTAGTATCGGCAGAAAATCAGCCAATACCGATACTCTTAAAATGTGCCGATACCACTGATACTGATACATCGGTACATCCCTACTAAAAATGCCTTGGTTGAAGAGCGATTGCTTGGTGTACGAGCATCCTGTTTGTACAAGTCGAAGGCGTGAGCGATGGTTCCCTTTGTTCACCACAAGCCAAGAGTGCTCAGAGTGGAAAACAGTGCGAATGGGGTCTCAGTCCACGCTGTGCTCCCACAGAGGTAGAACCCACGCGTTTGTGAACACTACGTTTATGGTCTAGTGTGCGATCTTTGTGTTTTCAGCATGACAGTGTGCGTTCATTTCGTTTGCGAGCAAAATTCCGGAACGAATTAAGCTCATAAACCAAGGTATGACTGTATCTTGGAAGGACAAAACTTCTGCAGCATAAACAGAAATGACCTGAGGCCGTATTCTTAAATCCATCAACTCCTCAGTTCACCTGATTGAAAAGCCTCTCGTAGAAGTTGCTGGAGTTTTCGTGGACCGTTTTGTGGTCCCAGTTATAGTTTTACATGACCTCTGCACCATGTACAGGAAAAACACCACCCACGAAAACCCGGTTAATATTCTCTGTGGCCTTGGGAAATGGTCGCAATGGGAACCCGATACAATTAACCCCTTGATTGCGGATTTCCTACAAGAAGACATCACTAAGCTACAGGAACGGAACAAAAAGTGGCTGCTACAATTCAATGAAGAGAAATGTAAAGTTATGCACTTTTGGAGGGGAAATCCAGCATACCAATACCACATGGGAAACACTCCACTATCCACACAGAGGCAGAGAAAGACCTGGGACAATATGTTACCAGGCAACCAGGGAAGGAGAAATTCGTGCCAATCGCAGCGGACGGGTTAAGAATATGGACCCTGCATCTCACCTCTGCCTGGAGAGAACACCGGTGCGGCCACTCAAGGTGACCACATCAAAGCCAACCCTCTTGCCCCCCTGCCGCACCTCCTTGGTATAGAACCCGCTACACGCCACCTCAGCCTCCTGCAGTTGACCCACGACCTTCTGGACCAGCGTTGTCTTGCCCACGCCTGCACAATAGGAGAAACATTGCAAGGAAAAGAGGAACCAGGGAGGGGAAATACAGGAACTAAGGAGACAATAAAATAACACTAACAATAACATTAATAGAGGCCATACAAAACAAAGCTGCAGGATGGGCCAGACGTGTTTACAGACACACCACATCAGTCACTTTGCTTAAACAAGACATACAACTAGACCCATCAGCAACACGAAGACAAATACACAGACAACAAACGGTATATAAAATCACAAACAATTTAGTAGACATAAACAAAGACACTTATTCACACCCGACAACTACACGATCCACTAAAGGCAGCCACAACCTTAAATACCACACTTGCCAGACTAACACAAGTATATTCAAATATTCATTCTTTCCCCGCAGCATCCAAGAGTGGAATTATCTCCCATCTCATGTTGTTAATAGTCCCACTCTTGACACATTTAGGAATAGGACCATCAATCATTATCTCCCTAATCCTGGCCCTTCACCATGTCCCAATACCTTTCCTCATCCTAACCCTTATCCTAATCCTGTCCAGGACCCTTGAATCCCCTGCACAACCCCCGCATATCATGCCACCCGCGAGTGGCCCTCTGCGGGGGCCCTAGAAATTAAATGAAATGAATGACAATGTGACACTCTGGGAAAGTGTCAGGCAGCTTTGAGAGAGAGAGAGAGAGAGAGAGAGAGAGAGAGAGAGAGAGAGAGAGAGAGAGAGAGAGAGAGAGAGAGAGAGAGAGAGAGAGAGACCCATAAAACACTGAAAAACGAAGAAGGAGAGAGAGAGAGAGAGAGAGAGAGAGAGAGAGAGAGAGAGAGAGAGAGAGAGAGAGAGAGAGACTACCTGACCCCATAATATTGCAGAGAGAGAGAGAGAGAGAGAGAGAGAGAGAGAGAGAGAGAGAGAGAGAGAGAGAGAGAGAGAGAGAGAGACTACCTGACCCCATAATATTGCAGAGAGAGAGAGAGAGGTATCAATAAACGCGACAGTCGCCTTAACTCCTGCCCTCACCTGGCGGCCCAGTCACTGCCACGTGTCTGCAGGCGGAGGCCATGGCAAGACACTCGAGGTCAGTGTGTGGAGCAGCGGGAAGGTGTGCAGGGCCCCGTTGGTTTGCTATCAAAGTCTTGGTCCTGGACCTGGCCGGTGTTTACATTCTGTCTTGGTCCTGTTCTTGGTTTGCGGCTCTCTCTCTCTCTCTCTCAGCCACAGGCCCGGGCGTATCTCAAAATGTAAGTTATTCTGGATGTGATATATGGTGCGCAGGGCAGCCGTACAGGTGCATAAGACGCATATTTGTTGGCTGTTGGGGGGACGGGGGAGCCGGGTGTGCAGGGGAGGGAAGCGAATCACGTGTAATTGTTAAGTGTTGGTGTGTTAATTGTGGTGACAAGTGATTGTGTATTTGTTTTCTGAATGAGTCTATTGTATTGCAGTCTAAAAAGTTAGTCCCTTTCTAAAATCTATTTTGAAGACAGTTTTAGCTTGATTTCAATGAAACAAAAACTAAAAGCCAGATGAATGTTTCTTCATCCGATGTCCGTCGCTGTTATATATATATATATATATATATATATATATATATATATATATATATATATATATATATATATATATATATATATATATATATATATATATATATATATATATATATATATATATATATATATATATATATATATATATATATATATATATATATATATATATATATATATATATATATATATATATATATATATATATATATATATATATATATATATGTATGTGTGTGTGTGTGTGTGTGTGTGTGTGTGTGTGTGTGAGCTGTCATTTTGTATTAATATTTTCTTGGTCCAAAAAAGCGAAAAAAAAGTAAAAAAGCTAAAATAGAAAAATCTAACGACGGAGAAACACTGCACATCATAACGTGTCTTAGCCATACAACAAGAGAGTTGTGGGGCCAATAATAACGCCAGAATAACACTCGTAAGTTTTGGAAGGGGCTGTTTGGGGCTGGCGGGGTTGGGGGCTACAATGGGGCTGAATGTCTGAAATTGATCTACATGTTGACAATACTTTATAACATAAAAATCAGAGTGATTCATGCATATCTACTAGAGATATGGCAACACCTACGTTCCTACCCGGACTCTCGCCTTAAGCACATCAAAAACCTGAAAGGGAAACTAAGTATAATATGTGCAATTTTAGACAATTGAAAATTCCGGGAATTCCCGGGATCCCGGGATTAGGGCACACCTGTCAAGTCTTACGTTTTTTACGTAAGTCTTACGTAATTTAGGTGATTTTCAAGTCGTACGGCGTAAGTTGAAAATCTTACGTTTTTTTCTCCGCTTGCGATATGTTTTTTTTTTATTTATTTATTTATTTATTTTTTAACAGAGAGCATTAGTGAGCTTCAGTAGGTTCACTGCAGCTCACTGATGCTCTTTAAACAGTGGTGTTCATACTGTGTCATGTGTTTACATTGTGTTTTCATTCTGCATTTGTTTTGAAACAAATAAATATTGAATGACAAAAAAAAATGGTTTTCTTATGGTTTAATTACCGTTTTATACACAAACTTATGGTCTCTAACGCAAAATCTTATGGCAAGACACCACAGTAGCTTGACAGGTATGTTAGGACTAATTTTATCCCAGAATCCCGGGACAAAGAAAAAGGTCCAAAACGACAATCCCCTCGGCCCCACAGTTCACACGTTTGAATAGTCTCGTAGACGTCCCTGGGATATTCATGGACTATTTTGTGATCCGAGTGATAGTTTTACCCGACTTCTGCACCATGAACGGGAAAAATCACCCCAGAAAACCCGGTTAATCTTCTCCGTGGCCTTGGGAATGGTCGTAACGGGAGCCCGATACGTTTAATAATATGGACTTCAGTGACGAGGTGATGGTGGATGGCTGTTGGGTGTGCTGTGTTATGCCGGCAAATTGATGCTTCGGACATTGATTACATTGATTGAATGTGATTATTATTGATTTATTTGTTTTGTTTTCGATATTTCTTACCTCTGTTGCCGTTGTCTATTTTCGGTGTGCTTGTTTTCATTTGACACGGCAATGAAAGGAAAGATTAAGGAAATAAGTAGAATGGAAAAGGGAAGTAGATAAAGAAAAAAGAAAAAAAAGACTACCTGATTCTAACGTCAAATTGTTTTTTTTCTGATCTCTCTCTCTCTCTCTCTCTCTCTCTCTCTCTCTCTCTCTCTCTCTCTCTCTCTCTCTCCTTCCATCTCTTTTTCATCTTTATTTTTTTCGTACATATTCCTCTAATCCTCCTCTTCCTCTCTCTTAAACATCCTCCTCATTCACCTCCTCCTCGCCTTCTCACGATTTTTTTTTACCCACAAAGTATCGCATCGCAGTCTCTCATATAAGACCGCATTCACAGTGTGCCGACTCTGGGCCACGACAACCCAGCGACTTCTATGCCTCCTTCACACTGTGCCGACTCTGCATCCGGCGATCGTTTCTAGACCTCTTTCCGACCATGTGCGACCCTTTCACATCCTAAGTCTATATATACCAAGTCAAGTCACTCTGCTTCAAAACTGCGACCGGTACGTGCAGGAGGCGGTTTTGGGACGGAGCAGCGGGATGACGTCACTTGAAGCCAAAAAAAAAAAATACCCGCCAGTTCAGGGGTGACTAAAGTTGGGGCCGTATGTTCCCTCTGTGCATTCTCGCCTCCTTTCACCGCGCGTTCGGGCAAGCCACTGACGAAAAAATGTCTTTTTATTGTGCTATTGCGTGACTGTAATTCCATTGCTTATATATACAAACGGCGGTGTGGGGTGTGAGGGAGGGTATGTTGAAGTGATTGATTTAAATTAGTCCGCCTTTCTTTGTTTTCTCTAAATCTCTGTTTTTACATTCTCTAGTTTGGCTCCAAGCAGTGTCACTCATAAACCACGCCTCGGCCGTGTCTCCTCCCACAAACCTGCGTATGACTTGACTTTGCGCATATAGACTTAGTTCACATCAACATTATTTTCACACCCAAGACCTCGTGTACCCTGGGTCGCCGAGTTGTCGTGTCCCAGAGTCGGCACAGTGTCCTCCTCGATCCTCCCTCCCCACTCAGGACGATAATCACACTTGCTGCCGTCGGGGATAATAACACTTGAGTAATTTGCTTGTTTCGGAAGTAAAAGTGAGTAGGCGTGGAGATACTTGTTATCGTGGTTGAGTTAATGAGTGAGTGAGTGAATGCGTCAATGAGTATACTGTTGTGCTGGAAGCTTCCCCCGGCGTCCATGGGGCTCTAGAAGGCTCCGGGAAGAGCGAGCAAGGGGGCGGGGAACAAAGCCTCGTCCGCGCCCAGCGGGGCGCGGCCAGGCGCCTGGCGGGAAGTGTTGCCGACTCGCACATACTTTTGCTACATGTTCTTGTATGATCTAAAATATACTGTAACATTCTAGACTGTACTGTTCTCAAAATAACAGGTCAAAATGAAAATTATAAAAAGAAAAAGACTGTCGTACTGAAAACCTCGATCAATCGTAGCTGTTTCTGGCCCTAATATAAGCTACTGGAAAAAAAACATCATTAATTAACGATGTCGATTTTAACAACAATAAGTGAATATCGGGGTGTATATATACGTACGTGACAGTTTTGGGTCAGAGCACGAAAAAATGTGATAATTAATTAACTTAGCTAGAAGAGAAATTGATTGACTGATTGCATTGTGATAGTTTATTGTAAAGAACAAATGTAACAAAAGGACAGAAAGAGGAAATGCAAAAAGGATCTCGAATGTCCAGATCGATCGAGTAGTGAAGGAAAAAGAAAATAGGAAAGCAAAATAAAAGACAATCCATGGGACCAATTATAATTAGGTGTAGTACGTGCAGTTCAGTGTAGGGTGAAATATATGTGTGCACAGTGAATAGTAAAACCAAGGAGGACTCTAAAAAGAAGAAGATCGAAAAAGAAAAAGAAGAAAATACCGAAAAAGAGAAGAAATAGAAGAAAAAGAAGAAGAAAAAAGAAAATACCGAAAAAAAGAAGAAAATACCGAAAAAAAGAAGAAAATACCGAAGAAGAAGAAGAAGAGGTGTTTGTTGACATCGTGACGTCACGTGATGGGCGGCCGCATTTGTGTCCAAGCCTTCTTTCCTTTTCACTAATAACGCCTGAATTACCGGTGACAGGTGAGTAATAGGCGGTGTGGGAGGTTTATGGGGCTGTGTGAGTGTTGGGGGCTGTGTGAGCTTTGGGCAGGTGTTGGGGGCTGTGGGTATGTGTAAATATATTGAGAGTCAGGGCCGGGCACGTGTAGTAGCTTATAGGCAGCCCAAGATCACCTGGTAGTGAGTGCAGCGAATCGAGTAGAGGCACGTGTTATATGTAGTTATATACTGCTATATGTTAGTGACTGTTCCCTGTGTTGGCAGTCAGCGTTTCCAGTTAACTCACCTGCAATGGCAGTGACAGTGTAGTCCCTGTGTGCTCCATTAGTGTTGTCTCCTTCATAACGTCAGGTGTTTGGGCTGTGGGCGTGTGCAGCGAGAGGCTGGCTTTGATGGGTGTCAATATATATTTTTGGGACTGTTGAGGGAAGGGCAGCCCACTAATTTTGAGACACTGACTTTATTTATGGCCTAAATATGATGCTTTTCATTATGGAGACAGTTTTGTAGGTAAAATTCTAGTGTTTGCCCATACTCCCCCCTCCCCCCCCATACAAGCCTGGGGACCTGGTGGGAATGCAGGGTTTCGGGTGGGGGACACGAAATCCGTCCCATTCGCGTATTTTTTTAGTGTGTGGGGGGGGGGATAAAAACTCCCTAGATCTAGGTAAATTCCCTAAATTTAGGGAGTTTTTCCTCCCACCACCACTAAAATAAGCGTTTGCGACGAATTTAGTGTTTCCCATACGAAAACCATGCACTCGTCGTGAACCCACCAAACGATGCTCACCTCACCATCTGGCGTGGCACCGGCGGCCATTTGTGCTCACATAAACCGCCTCCACCACACTCATGCCCTCTCACTAGTAGGTTGTCACCTCATCGCAAGGTTTCTGTCCTCCAAGTAGAGTCCATGGCACCAAACACAGTGTATCTTCATTGTTTATCACTGACACAAGTAAAACCACCGGCTAGCCGGGATCCATCCAACACCGCGCCTTTAACAATACTGCGGCTTGTGCAGGAAGTGCAGGCTCTCGAACCTCTTGCCCGAGCTGTTCGAACACGTGAATCCTTACTGACCGGATTTTGAATCTGCTTCACGGGCTCGTATTCCCAGTATACAAGGTGGTTGTGGATATTGACTCCGCACCTCCAGAATACGATAATAAGCCTCCATATATCATAGTAAAAAAAAAAAAGTACTTAAAAGTAAAGAAGCCGAATTAATCCCCTTCCCCCAACGATCTTTGGGGACCTGTGTGAACTCGGGGTATTTTGGTGGGGGAGCATATTTAAACTACTCCAACCGAACTTTACGACCTGCTCGACCCCCCTGCTAACCAAGGGGGGAGCCCCCCCCTGGACCCCCCCCTCTTAAAGGTGCGTGTTCTAAAAAAAAAATAACCATGCGTGGTGGACCTGGTCTCACATGCATGGGCTAATGGCTAACTAAGCGTACAATCGGTAATATTGTTAGGTAAAGGTGCGTGTTCTAAAAAAAAAAATAACCACTCGTGGTGGACCTGGTCTCACATGCGTGGGCTAATAGCTAACTAAGTGTACCATCGCTAACCTAGCGTACCATCAGTAATAGTATTAGGTAAAGGTGTAAAAAAAATAAAAATAACCACGCGTGGTGGACCTGGTCTCACCTAGCGTATCATTGTTAACCGGATCGTTGGCAACGCTGCTCATATTGCAATGGCGTCGCCATGTAAACACATCGTCCGTATGTATAATATGCCCTTAAGTACAATATGGAGGCGTAATATCGTATTTTCGAGGTGCGGAGTGATTTTCAATAATTACTTTGCGTGGTTTCCGTACGTTGTAAAAAAAACCCGGAATGTATGAAATTTCCCTACATCTAAGTAATTGTAAGGAATTTCCCTACATCTAGGGTATTTTTCAACCTCTCATAACTCAAAAACTATGCATTTGCGACGCATTTCATGTTTACCACCGCATTCCCCGAAGTATCAATGGCCCCCTAGCCAATTTTGGTTGCGAGGGGTGAGTATGGCCAAACACTAGAATAATACCGTTTTGTATTCTGGAAATCACTTACTTATTGACTTCTCAATGCCTGAGTTGCACTGCCACCTCGCTGCTCCCACCCGTCATCACTGGCCCACATAGTGGACCACCCCTGCTGCCACATCCCATCCCACGCTGTGTATTTCTCCCAGCCCATTCCATGTGGCGAGTAGATTTAAACTAACCTAATTTAACATAACCTACCTAATGGGGGGGCGCCCCCTTCAACCCCCCCCTGTGTTTTCACATTTTGCATTGTTATATCAAAATTTCGGTAAAATTCTAGTGTTTGCCCATACTCCCCCCTCACCCCCAAAACAAGCTTGGGGACCTGTGTGAATGCTGGGCTTCGGGTGGGGTACATGAAATCTGTCGCAATCGCGTATTTTTTTTTGTGGGGGATGGGGACAAATTCCCAGATCTAGGGAAATTCCCTACATTTAGGGATTTATCCTCCCACCGCCACAAAAATGAGTGTTTGTGACGAATTTAGTGTTCCCCATATGGAAACCACGCATTCTCACTGGATCCCCAAGCTTATTTTGGGAGAGAAGCGTAGTGAACCCACCAAACGATCCTCACCTTACCAGTCTTGTGTGGCGCTGGAGGCCATCTGCGCCCAAATAAACCACCTACACCACATTCATGCCCTCTCTCTAGCATCGGTGCCAGTAGGTTGTCACCTCATCGCAAGGTTTCTGTCCTGCTGGTAGAGTCTGTGGCACCAAACATGGTGTATCTTCATCGTTTGTCACTGACATAAGCAAAACCACCGGCTAGTCGTGAACCGTCCAACGACGCGCCTTAAACAGTACTGCGGGTTCATCTAGAGCAAGTGCAGGCTCTCAAACCTCCTGCCCGAGCTGTTCGAACACGTGAATCCTGACTGACCACATTTTGAATCTGCTTCACGGGTTCGTGTTCCCAGTATACAAGGTGATTGTGGATATTGACTCCGCGCCTGGAGAATACGATAATACACCTCCATACACCATAGTTAAAAAACAAAATACATGTCCCTCAACCATAATATGAAGGCGGCGCCAGTAGTGGATCCAGATCCAACCCCTTCCCCGAACGATCTTGGGGGATCCGCGGGAAGTCGGGGTATTTGGGTTGGGGAGCATATATAAACTACTCCAACCGAACTTTACGACCTGCTAACGGGGGGGCTTTGCCCCCCTCGACTCCCCTGCTAACCAAATGGGGGCTGCGCCACCCCCATGGACCCCCCCCCCCTTAAAGTACCCCAACCGAACTTTACGACTTAACAGCTAACTGAGGGACATTGAAAAAGGTGCTTACATCCCCTTCTTCAGCATTAGCTATTACTTACATTACTGACGACGCCAAGATGGTCCGGCGGCTTCACCAGACCCGTTCTCCTCCGAAGAAGCTTCGTCACTGACCTGCTTCACGCATTCGTACATAGTACCAAACCTGCTTCATGCGTTCGTACATAGTACCAAACCTGCTTCATGCGTTCGTACATAGTACCAAACCTGCTTCATGCGTTCGTACATAGTACCAAACCTGCTTCACGCGTTCGTACATGGTACCAGACCTGCTTCATGCGTTCGTACATGGTACCAAACCTGCTTCACGCGTTCGTACATGATACCAAACCTGCTTCATGCGTTCGTACATGGTACCAAACCTGCTTCACGCGTTCGTACATGGTACCAAACCTGCTTCATGCGTTCGTACATAGTACCAAACCTGCTTCATGCGTTCGTACATGGTACCAAACCTGCTTCACGCGTTCGTACATGGTACCAAACCTGCTTCACGCGTTCGTACATGGTACCAAACCTGCTTCATGCGTTCGTACATAGTACCAAACCTGCTTCACGCATTCGTACATAGTACCAAACCTGCTTCATGCGTTCGTACATAGTACCAAACCTGCTTCATGCGTTCGTACATAGTACCAAACCTGCTTCATGCGTTCGTACATAGTACCAAACCTGCTTCACGCGTTCGTACATGGTACCAGACCTGCTTCATGCGTTCGTACATGGTACCAAACCTGCTTCACGCGTTCGTACATGGTACCAAACCTGCTTCATGCGTTCGTACATGGTACCAAACCTGCTTCACGCGTTCGTACATGGTACCAAACCTGCTTCATGCGTTCGTACATAGTACCAAACCTGCTTCATGCGTTCGTACATGGTACCAAACCTGCTTCATGCGTTCGTACATGGTACCAAACCTGCTTCACGCGTTCGTACATGGTACCAAACCTGCTTCACGCGTTCGTACATGGTACCAAACCTGCTTCATGCGTTCGTACATGGTACCAAACCTGCTTCACGCATTCATTCGTGGTACCAAACCTGCTTCATGCGTTCGTATGTACTACCAAACCTGCTTCACGCATTCATTCGTGGTACCAAACCTGCTTCATGCGTTCGTATGTACTACCAAACCTGCTTCACGCGTTCGTACGTGCTACCAGTAAGTGAATACATAGTCGTATATGACGGTTGCAAGATTCTTATGACGTAAATTACTTACTGTTTTGTAGCTTCATTATGACCTTAATGCTGTAACGGGGGGCATCGCCCCCCTCGAACCCCTTTTTGGTATGAAGAGTGAGTGAAATTGCGTGGTTTCAGTACGTTGTAAAAAAATCCCGGAATGTACGAAATTTCCCTTCATCTAAGTAATTGTAAGGAAATTCTCTACATCTAGGGTATTTTTCAACCCCCCATAACTCAAAAACTATGCATTTGCGACACATTTCATGTTTAGCACTGCATTCCCTGAAGTCTCAGTGCCCCCTTAGCCAATTTTGGTTGCGAGGGGTGAGTATGAGCAAACACTAGAATAATACCAAAATTTCTTCTAATTTCTGAAAGTCATTCTTTACTGCATTGCATTCAGGGACAAAAAAGCATCCATAATATAAGTATTTCAACACTGTAAGAGGTTGCTGACCCTTTTCCAACAGCCAATATTTCCTTCATTGCCGCTCCTTAGGCCCCTTTCACACGAGCAGTTTCTGCCGCTCCGGTGGCAGCCGCATGCCCTTTCACATGAGCAGTTTCTGCCGCTCCGGTGGCAGCCGCATGCCCTTTCACATGAGCAGTTTCTGCCGCTCCGGTGGCAGCCGCATGCCCTTTCACACGAGCAGTTTCTGCCGCTCCGGTGGCAGCCGCATGCCCTTTCACACGAGCAGTTTCTGCCGCTCCGGTGGCAACCGCATGCCCTTTCACACGAGCAGTTTCTGCCGCTCCGGTGGCAGCCGCATGCCCTTTCACACGAGCGGTTTCTGCCGCTCCGGCGAGCGGTAACCGCATGGCACCTGGACATCTACGGTCAAGTGCGGTGTCTGCTGCATCCGCCTCGGTATCTCCTTCAGTCATATTTGTAATCCTCTCATGAGGGATCCCACAAACAAGGCCGTCTTTCAATCTCGGAGATCAGCAGCTCCGTGTCATGATAATTTTTAATTAGCCATAACCCTGAAATTTATGTGCAGATGTTTCTTGTACAGAGGTATACATAATTAATATGTAAGACACTTACATTCTCAATATACATTAATTGAAAGTTCATAAGATAGAAAATATAGTGCATACCAGCTTTTCCAATGATGCAGACAAAGTGGTCGCGTGCCCTTCCTCCCAGTGTTGACAGACAACTATCACTCGCCGCACGCGGCAAACACCGCATGTGTGAACGCGCCCATAGCAACACATGACCACTGAAACCGCTGTGTGGCATTTCTGCTGCTGCGGTCTTGCTGGCAGTCCGGCAGGGTGCGGCTGCTGGAGCGGCAGTCCTGCCGCTCCGGCTTCGTGTGAATGCACCCATAGGAGTCAATGTAAAGCTAAACCGTCCGGCACGTGCCGCAGCGGCAGAAACCACTCGTGTGAAAGGGGTCTTAGTGTTAGTGTATTTTTCCTGCTAATATGGCAATAAAGGCAGCCATATCGTAAAATATGATGATGACCGTCGCTTCCTCTGCTGCCATGGTCAACAACGGTGTATCACATATTTATCGTAAACAATTGAACTTAACAAATTTCATTAATCAGAATCTAATATATTCTCACCTGACCCTCCGCTGCCAAAATACGATGAGCTGTGCTGCGGTCAATAACTTTATACATCAATATTTTGGAGCTCAATTTTCCAAAAGTTATTAGTTACTGCACTGCACTGAGAGTAATAATACAGCACATAATGTCAGAGTTAACCTCATGTGGGATGGAGGCTGATATGGAAATAAGGGCAGCCATCTCGTATGAGGCTAATTCTTACATTAGCTATGTGTTGTATTATATTACTCTAGTGCAGTGCAATTAATAACTTACAGAAGACTGAAAAAACTGCAAAATATTGATGTATAACAGTATAAAGTTTAAGAGTGCAGCCTAACACATTGTCTTTTGGCAGCGTGGGGGGTTAGGTTATATTAGGTTATATTTAGTTATGTTAGATATGCTTTATTTAGGTTGGGTCAGGTTGGGTTATATTAGGTAGGAGTTAGTTTTGTTTTGGTTAGGTTAGGTTATCGGAGCCCTTTCATGAATCTCAGTAATAATGATGATAATAATAATAATAATTCGTAATAATAATAATAATAATAATAATAATAATAATAATAATAATAATAATAATAATAACAATAATCTAATTAGACCTAACATCACATAACAGGAGCATTCCTCCACTTGACTCCCATTTAGCCATTTCCATGGAAAATAGTAACAAAAGAAGTTGAAGAGTACACTTTGTCAGAGCAAAAAGTGTCAAGCTCTGATGTGTTGTTGAAATAAGAGAAGTCAAGTATGTAAATCTAGTAAGGTATCATGGTGGGGCCAAGGAGAGAGGGATGGAGTATTACTTTGGGTGTGTCAGTTCAGTGCAATGCTTGTCTCCAGGTGTGCAGCGTAGGGTAGCCTGAGCACCTGCCAAGCCGGTCACAGTGATAGAGCCTCAAGAAGACCAAGAAGCTGTATTGCCTAGGACCATGTCTGACTCCAGCAGCTCAGATGAGGAGGCGTCACGGTTCAGGGAGGTGTGTGACCCCACCCTGTGGAGGACAGCTGTGCAGGGAGCCACCAAGAATGAAACCTGCAGAGCGGAGGCATCTGACGAGAAGCCCCAGCGCCCCAGTCAAGGCGACCAGAGGCAGGCCTTCATGCTGCTGGAGAAGATACGCACAACCCTTGCCGAGGCGCATGGCAAGGCAGGTAAGCAAGCCAGTATTCTTAACCTGGTAGCAGCGACGGGCCAAATTTGTGCCATGATTTAAACCCCCCAAAATAGATGATACATAATCTGATCACAAATGCTTTGATATATATTATGAAATGGCTTGTGTGAGGGGTGATTTTGTTCTCATTTTTCTCGCTTGGGGGGACCATTAAGAAACATGATCCCCAGGTTAAGCACTCAGACCTCTCCTTTGGCCACTCTTTACTTTTCTCTCTTATAGGAGCAGCAACTAGCGGGCTTTTTTTCTACTCTTTTTGTTGCCTTTGATTTGCTTCCTTTATTGTAAAAATCAAACAAAATTTTAGATTCTCACTACCGCTGTTTCCCAAGGCCACAAAGGAAATCAGTTGAGTTTTCATGAGTGTTTTTCACGTTGACGGTGCAAAAGCCTTATCACACTATCACTTGGCTTATAACCCTCAGGGCAAGAATAGTATCACTGTGTATCATTGTGTAGTAAGCCCTTATTCTTAGACACTTGAGGTCCTCACTACAGCTGTTTCCCAAGGCCACAAGGGAGATTAGTCAAGTTCTCATGAGTGTTCTTTCATATTCATGGTGTAGAAGTCTTGTCAAACTATCACTAGACTCATTATCCTCAGGGCAAGACTAGTATCATTGTTTCAGCCCTTATTCTTAGCCACTTTAGGTCCTCACTACAGCTGTTTCCCAAGGCCATAAGGGAAATTAATCGGGTTCTGATGAGTGTTTCTTCACATTCACGGTGCAGAAGCCTTGTCAAACCATCACTAGGCTCATATTTCTCTCCATGGCAATACTAACACAAGCTCAATGGAAGTCTTACCAAATGTGTGTGTGTAAGCTCTGAAACATTTGAGAATATGGACTGTAGAGTTCTCTGATGCTGTCCTTAACCCGTCCACTGCGATTGGCACGGATTTGGCCTTCAATGGTAGCCTGATAACATATCGTCACCTTCGTAAACAAACCACCTAAGTCATTATTTTCTACTTTTCAGGAAGTCAGAAAAGAACTGTCATTATCTCATCTGGCTTAAGATTTAGGCAGAAACGAAAAGGCCAATTCTAGAACACTCAAACCCTGAATGATGAAGGCAACTATACAAAAATGGCAGTCGCATGTTAAAAAAAATTGATGTAGAGAAAAACCTGAAAATCGCTGGAAAATGACTTAGGCGATTATTTTATGAGGGTGACGATATACTCCCAGGTCTTTCTCTGCCTCTGTGGTGGATAGTGGAGTGTTTCCCATGTGGTATTGGTATACTGGATATCCCCTCCCAAGGTGCAGGACTTTACATTTTCTTCATTGAATTCCAGCAGCCACTTTTTGCTCCACTCCTGTAACTTGGTGAGGTCTTCTGGTAGGGGGTTTGCAGCCAAGAGGTTAATTAAGTGGTGGCAGGTTGGCTGGATCAGTGTGCAGCCAGTGGACATTATCTTGGCAGTCTTGGGGTCTATTGAAGATCATCCATTGTCTCTTTTCTTCTTTTTCTTCTTCTTTATGGTTTTTTTCTTTGTCATCATTTTCTTCTTTTCCTTCCACTACTTCCTCCTCATCTCCTTTTTTATTTTTCTTCATCCTCTTCCTCTTCTTTTTTCTTCTTTATCTTTTTTAATTTTCTTTTCTTTTCCTTCTTTTTTCTTCTTTTCTTTATTGTTTTCTTCTTCCTCTTCTTTTTCTTCTTCTTTTCTCCTTTTCTTTCTTCTATTCCTTCATCATCATCTTGATCTTGTTCTTCTTCTTTTTCTTCCTCTTCTTTTTCCTCTTCTCCTTCCTCCTCTTTTTTTTCTTCCTCTTCTCCTTCTTCCTTCATCAGATAGATGGGAGATGCCCTTTAACGTAGACAAGTGCCAGGTCCTTCAAGTTGGAACAAGGAATAAGAAGTTCGATTACGAAATGGGCAGCGTTAAACTCACAAGCATTCAATGCGTTAAGGATCTGGGGGTCAAAATCGCGTCAAACCTCAAATTCTCACATCAATGTATCGATGCAGCAAAAAAAGTGAACAAAATGTTGGGCTTCATCAAAAGAAACTTTTTATTCAAGAATAAAGATGTAATACTTCCACTCTACAATAGTTTAGTCAGACCTCACTTGGAATATGCGGTACAGTTTTGGTCTCCCCACCATGCAAAGGACATTGCTAAATTAGAAGGTGTTCAGCGTCGGGCATCAAAAATGATCCCTTCCTTGCGTTGTAGTGCGATAATGGAATAAGCTCCCACTTTCAGTGGTCCAGTGTAACACGATTGACTCCTTTAAAAACAAGCTCGACCGACACTTCATTGAACTTAATATTAACTAGAGTGGAAATGCAACGTTTTGGAGCCATCTGATTAATGTAGAATCACTTAGGTTTAAGGACAGACCACCTAGTCTGGACCATGGGGTCTGTGTGGTCTGATTTTCTTTGTAAATCTCTCTCTCTCTCTCTCTCTCTCTCTCTCTCTCTCTCTCTCTCTCTCTCTCTCTCTCTCTCTCTCTCTCTCTCTCTCTCTCTCTCTCTCTCTCTCTCCTTCCCATCTTTTCTCTCCCTCCCTCCCTCTCCTCCTCTCTCTCCTTCCCCGGTATGCGGGTGAAGTGTTTTCACCTCAGGGAACTAGACGTCCCTGCCCTGCATAGTCTCAGGTCACCCTTGGACAAGGTGTAATACCTGATCTGTCTCCCGTGCCAGGGTCACGGTGAAGCCTATGGGCAGCAGCAGTGGTGGATTGGACTGCAGGCAGAGGATCTCTTTATGAGACAATGGCTGGAGTTCCAGGGTCCTAGTCAGTTGGACCGTGCCTAATTATTTTGGCCTGCAGTGTAGAGGAGTGTGGCAACCTCTACGCTAAAAAGCTTCCCTGGAAACCAGTTGTCGGTGTGAGCTCCCCGTCCCTCCCCTCTATCAACGCTACTCCCATCCCTATTCTGCATAGCAGCTGTTTCTTGTTTTCCCCTGAAAGAGATGTTTTCCATGGGCCATTTGAGGTTGTACCTACTGGCTTCTAGGTGGAGTTTCTGAGGGTCTTTCTTATACTCAAGGAATATTTCAGCTTTTTGGTCTCTCAGGAAGGGCGTCTGATACTCTCTAGAGTTGGTGGAGAACACCTGGTGACAGGTGCCACTGGACAGGCCTTGAAAGGGTCGCAGAGTTGGGTTAGACGTTTCGGAAAGTGGGAATGAATTGCTGGTTCATCTCCTCCCTTGCCAGCTCTGCTCTGAGTGACTACACCGGCCCCGTTCTATGCAATAAAACTTCGAGGACAATAGCTGAAAAGCGCCGGGTTGTGAAAGTCTCTCTCGTGACTGAGGCTCAGGACAAGTGATTGGTCTTTGAGGCATTTTCAAGACCCAGTGGGAGCGAACTCCCAGTGTTGGAGGCATCTAACACAGCAGTATCTAATTTCCATGCACAATTTTTATCCAATTCAATTTATGGTCACACTTTAAGTTATTTCGAAAGCGTTTTTAATATTTGCCCAAACTGTTAACTCGCTTAAAATTCTAACAATGCCTTCGAACTTTAAGTGTGACGTCTGTCCCGGACGATTTGCAGCTCAGTACTTCCATCTGAGTAAAACTTGCCGCCTCAGCGTTCAAAGATTACAACGTTACAGCTATCCAGGTGCCAGACTGGACGACATCACCGCAGCGTGCAATGATGTCACGAGAAATGCCAACCGAAACACCCTCTTTGTCTTTCATGTGGGGACAAATGACGTAAAGACAACCCGTTCTGAGGAACTGCTTGAGAAATACCGCCGCATGATCAAGCAGTATAAACGTAAAACGGATGCCAGTAACATCATAATCTCAGGAATCCTCCCGAGGGTCGATGCCGAATCTAGCTTTTACAGTAAGGCCTTCAGCACAAACAACAGACTTCAGTCCCTTTGCTCACAGGAAAACGTCCAGTTCGCTAACTTGTGGAACAGTTTTTACTACGATTCAGACTTGTTCCTTGCTGATGGCATCCACTTAAACCCTGTTGGAGCAGCCCGTTTCGGGAGGCTGCTCTGTGACTAAGTGGCTATTCGAAAGCCAAAAAACGCGGAGGCGAGAACACCAGCAGCTCCACCGTAAGGGTGCACTCAACCCGCGAAACCCCCGACTCGAATCACATTAAAGCTTGCTATGTAAACGCTCGTAGCCTACGTAACAAATTTGAAGACTTAGAAGTCCTCACAGCTACAAATCATTATCACATCATCGGAGTCACAGAATCTTGGATAGACACTTCAAATAGAGATTTCATTGTGGAATATAGATTACCGGGTTATACCATCTTTAGTCATGAAAGAGAGAACAGACGGGGTGGAGGCGTTATCTTTTATATCCACAACTCTCTCCATCCAGTATCCGTGAAAACAGATATTATAACCAATGTGGACACGGTCTTCATTGAAATTAAAAATAAGTCTCGTAAAATAGTAATTGGACTTATCTACAAACCGCCAAGGCAGACTCTTGATATCGACCACGCATTAAGTGAATTATTATTAGAAACAAGTACCAGTTGTGTGGCAGTAATTGTTGGGGACTTTAACTTGCCAGTGAAAAGATGGGGTGAACCGTTGAACTGTCATACAGGGCTCGACCTGTACACAAATTTACTAGAAAGTGATTTATATCAACACGTTCAAGAACCGACTCGGGAAAATAATATACTTGACCTTATCTTTTCAACGACAGCTGATCTAGTTAACAAAGTAAATGTTGATCCAATTTTTAGTTCTAGCGATCACCGAACAATCACATTCAGCATCAATATGAAAGAAAGTAAAGTAACTCCTAGTAAAGAAAAGGTGACTGATTATCAGAGAGCGAATTTCGTAAGACGCCGATCAATTCTAAATAATTCTGACTGGACTGAAATCTCGGCGGAAACAGATATTGATAAATCTTGGGGGGCCTTCACCACAATATTGAACAATGCCATAAGCATATGCGAACCCTATCGTAATAGACGTTTAGCTTTTAAGAAGAAACCCAAATGGTGAAATAACGAAATTCAAAATAGCCTATATCTTAAAAAAACACGTATACAGTAGATACATATCAACTCAGAGCGAGGCTGACAAACTAGAGTTGGACAGAATTCGTCGCGAAACCAAGAAATTAATAAAACGAAGCAAGAAAAATCTTGAAGAATATATAGCGGAAGCAAGTAAATCTAATCCTAAAGAATTTCTTTGCTATGTAAATAATAATAAAAGTCACTCACTTGTGGAATCGGACCGCTTGTTAATGATAATGGTAACCACACGAACGATGAAAATGAAATGGCTACAATCCTAAATAACTTTTTCGCATCCGTATTTACCGACGAAGATTGTTTATCACCTCAACCGCCGGAGGTTAGAAGGACCGAAAAGATGTTAAGTTGCGTGCTCATCGTAGAAAGTGACATTTTACGCACAATTGAAAAGATTAAAGTAAGCAAAGCTCCTGGTCCAGACAAAATTACCCCTCGGGTCTTAAAAGAAATCAAACATCAAATTTATGCACCGCTCTCCATCATATTCAATAAATCTTTAACAGCTGGAAAAGTTCCGTCGGATTGGAAACTTGCAAATACCACACCAACTTTCAAAAAGAGGGACAAGTCTCATCCAGGAAACTATTGACCAATTAGCCTGACATCTATTGTTTGTAAGTTAATGGAGACTATCATTCGCGACAATATGGTGAAATTCTTCAAAGAAAATAATATAATAAATAATTTGCAACATGGCTTCCGTAGTAAACGTTCTTGTTTAACTAACTTACTTTATTTTTTTCATTATATTTTTGAGGTGTTCGATGAAAGCAGATCAGTAGATATCATATATCTGGATTTTCAAAAGGCATTTGATAAGGTCCCCCACCAACGATTGCTCAGCAAACTATTGGCGCACGGTATCTCGGGTAACATTCACAATTGGCTTGCGGACTGGCTCTCTGAGTGGAAACAGAGAGTAGTTCTAAACGGTGTTACATCTAACTGGCTCGATGTCAAAAGCGGCGTACCTCAAGGATCAGTGCTTGGCCCCATGCTCTTCTTAATTTATGTTAATGATATCGATGATGGGCTCACTTGCAAAGTATCAAAATTTGCTGATGACACAAAAATTGCTAGTAAAGTAACTGCGACACTCGACGAAGAAGCTTTACAATCAGATCTAGATCGACTTGCACGCTGGGCCAATCAATGGCAAATGAAATTTAACGTTGACAAATGCAAAGTGTTGCACATCGGAAAAAATAACAATCGCGTTCGGTACGTAATGAATGGCCAACAACTTTCTGCAGTAAGTAAAGAAAAGGATCTTGGAATCACTATATCAAGCGATTTAAAGCCCGGTCAGCATTGTTCAGAGGTAGTTAAAACTGCAAACAAATTGGTTGGCTTCATCGGACGAGTCTTTAATAATAAATCGGAAAAAGTAATATTAAAACTGTATAATTCGTTGGTTTGACCCCGTCTAGAGTACTGTGTATAGTTTTGGTCTCCCTATTTCAGAAAAGACTTAGAAAAGTTGGAACGGGTTCAACGAAGAGTAACAAAGATGATTCCTTGGTTGAGAAATTTGTCATATGAACAAAGGCTTAAAGAAGTAAATTTATTCAGCCTATCAAAACGAAGAATGCAAGGCGATCTAATAGAAGTGTTTAAAATGTTTAAAGGATTCAGTGATATTAATGCGGAAGATTACTTTACAATTGATCGATCAAATAGAACAAGAAGAAATCACAATTTGAAGATAAGTGGTAAAAGATTATCGTCGCACGAAGCTAAACACTTCTTCTTCAGTCGAGTTGTTAATGTTTGGAACTCTCTACCCTGTGATGTCGTTGATAGTACAACAGTTACGGCCTTCAAGAATAGATTAGACAAGTATTTTGAATCCAACCAGCAACTAAGATATTACTCATTGTCGTAATAACGTTAAGTTCTTTCGAATACTGGTGTCCTTGTCCGTTTTTATCGCCCGGTTAGTGGTAGCAGTAATGGTAGTTCTTTCCTCTTTCCTACGTAATTTCCTTGCAGTTTTTCCATGCTGCATGGTTCTTTTTCCTTTCCTGCCAGCTTTGGCTGGAGGAGCCTTCACCTCTGCTGTCCTTCATCTTCCACCTTTGATTAGATAGTTAGTGTAGCTTGTCACAAACAGCCTCGTAAGGACCAGCAGGTCTGCTGTTGTTTGTTCTTCCTTTGTGTTTCTTTTTGTTCCCTGAACCAATCACACAGCCAACAGTCAGGCCCGGTCCACTCCCCCAGCAGTCTCTTAGTGAACAGCTCCCCCTCACACACTGCCCCTCCTCTCCTCAGGGTGTGTGGGGCTGAGGCAGAAGGATGGCCATGGTCCCGGCACACAGGGCAAGGCTTCGTCGGGCAGGGCAGAGGCCAGCACAGCGAGGGTGGCCATGGCTGCCCCATCCACACTCTCTCCCTTCCTGGCCAAGCAGCTCACCTCAAGACTGGACGGGTGAGTGCTGTGTAGCGAAGTAGTAGTAGTAGTAGTAGTAGTAATAGTAAATTGATCTCTTTTGGCCACTCCTCAACTTTTTTATAGGAGCAGTGCTTGGCAGTTTTTTTTCATTACTGTTTTTTTCTTTTGTCCCTGAGCTGTTTCCTTTATTGTAAAAAAAAAAAAAAGTAGTAGTAGATGGGATGGTTGAGAGAAGGAGGGAGAGGAAGGGAAGTAGAATTGGGCAAGCTAGGGAAGGGAAGTGATAACATTGCTGGAGTGATGTCGCTCTACAATAAGATTTAGAATATGTCATGATTCTTAACCTTCAATACAACCATCTGTACTTCACCACTAGGGTTCAGTCCAGCACAAGACACCCGTGTTCCATTAGTAAGCCTGTGTGTGTGTGTGTGTGTGTGTGTGTGTGTGTGTGTGTGTGTGTGTGTGTGTGTAGCAAAGGCATGCTAACTTCTGAGGACTTGCCGGACCACAACGAAATCATAACTTTAGTGGTGAAGTGCACAGAGTTTTGGTGGCTCGGCTTGTTGTTCTGGAGGCAGTGGATTGTGACATGCTGTAGACGTTGTTATTTAAAACACAACCCCTTGCTCTGTCATCCCCTTTCCTGCTCCTGCTGCCCCCACACTCCCTACCCACCCAACCCACCTCCCCTTTGCTCTGTCCTGCCCTGCACTGCCCATACTGCCCCTCATACACTCCCTGCCCAACCTCCCATCCATCCATCCTACCTTCTACTCCTACTCCTACTTCAGGTTGAGAATCCCTTATCCGAAATTGCTGGGACTGAATGTGTTGTGGATTTCGGATTTTTTGGGATTTAGGAATATACAGGCCCTTTTGACATTTTCAACAATATATTTACACCACAGAGCACACAACACACGGTAATCACAATGAATAATGAGCGAAGGTGTTACTGTGACGACTGTTGACAATAAACTAACGCATAGCAGCACCAGACTTGCCAGGTCATGGACTGTGTTCCCGCCCAATCTCATCCCAAAAGCCGCCCAAAACCCGCATTGGTGGCGGGCAGATGTTTTTACGCCCAAGATGTTGACGCAGCAGTAGATTTACCCATCCAATTAGGCAGGTAAACTGACCTGGCAACCCTGAGCAGCACACAACAGCTGTACGTGGTGGAACCTTCCCATCACTTTGTGGAATTTTCCATTTGTGACACGTCATGCCAGCTGTCCAGAAGACCACCTATCAACCCGGACTCTAGATTCTAGGATTAAAGATGAGCTCCGGGAGGGCAGCATGAGCCAATGCAAGATGGCACCACTATAAACACTCGCCTGTGCCAGAACGGGCTGGGCTGACCATCAGGCCCCACCGGGAAGAAGCCTACCAGCGCAGTAGGCCAAGACGTAAATAAAAAAATTAAAAAAAATAATAAATAAATAAATAAATAAAAAAAATTCAGATTTTGGAATTTGGGACAAAGGATTCTCAACCTGTACTACTACTACTGCCCAAGCTATCTCCCTTACACTCCCTACCCAGTCCCAACTTTCCTCTTTGCTTCCTCACTTCTCTCTCTCCCTCCCCTCTTCCTTCTCTCTCCCTCCCCATTCCCCTCCCTCCCCAGTTTCCTCTCTCTCCCTCCCCACTTTCTTCTCTCTCCCTCCCCATTTTCCTCTCTCCTTCCCCACTTCTCTCTCCCTCCCCTCTTCCTTCTCTCTTCCTCCCCATATCCCTCTCTTCCTCTCCTTTTCCCTCACTCCATCACCCCCCATTTTTTTTGTGTGTGTGTGTGTGTAATTCACCACTACCACGGCCTGATCACGTGTTGGACTCGTAATCGCCAGCAGGTATCCTCCCGACATGAGCAAGTGCTCTTTATCGTCGATCTCTGGGTACTGCCAGGACCTCACACACCACATCCCCCTTGCTCAAGGGGGGACAGTAACCACTCCTAGTCAACGGAAAGAATCCGACCTGAGTGGGCTCAAACCGCCACCCTGTCAGACCGTGAAGCCTGGCAGCGCAGTGCTCTACCAGCTGCGCCACGGAGTGGTGGATGAAAGAGTGAAGATGCTGGTTAACTCTTGCATAAGGGGTTTGGACAGTATAGGGATGAGCATGAGTAGAAAGTCGAGTGCAGCGGGGCCGCGGGAGGGGGGGAGGCATGCAGTTAGCAAGTTCAGAAGAGCAGTCAGCGTGGAAATATCGATAGAAGATAGAAAGAGAGGCAACATTGCGGCGGAATTTAAGAGGTAGAAGACAATCAGTATGAGGAGGAGAGCTGATGAGACGAAGAGCCTTAGCCTCCACTCTGTCTAGAAGAGCTGTGTGAGTGGAGCCCCCCCACACATGAGATGCATACTCCATACGAGGGCGGACAAGGCCCCTGTATATGGACAGCAACTGTGCAGGGGAGAAGAACTGGCGGAGACGGTACAGAACGCCGAGCCTCGAGGAAGCTGATTTAGTAAGAGATGATATATGAAGTTTCCAGTTGAGATTTTGAGTTAAGGATAGACCGAGGATGTTTAGTGTTGAGGAAGGTGAAAGCTGGGTGTTGTCAAGGAATAGGGGATATTTGTTTGGAAGATTGTGTCGAGTGGATAGGTGGAGAAACTGTGTTTTTGAGGCGTTGAAGGACACCAGGTTCTTCTTGCCCCAATCGGATATAATAGTAAGGGCTGAGGCTAAGCGTTCTGCAGCCTCCAGCCTTGAGTCGTTAAGTTCCTGAAGGGTGGGTCTTCTATTAAAAGAAGTTGAATAATGCAGAGTGGAATCATCGGCGTAGGAATGGATAGGACAGTTCGTTTTGGAAAGAAGATCATCAATGAACAACAGAAAAAGAGTGGGAGATAGGACAGAACCCTGTGGGACACCACTGTTAATAGATTTAGGGGAAGAACAGTGACCGTCTACCACGGCAGAAATAGAACGGTCAGAAAGGAAACTGGAGATAAAGGTACAGAGAGAAGGATAGAAACCGTAGGAAGGTAGTTTAGAAAGCAAAGATTTGTGCCAGACCCTATCAAAAGCTTTTGATATGTCCAGCGCAATAGCAAAAGTTTCACCGAAACGGCTCAGAGAGGATGACCAAGAGTCAGTTAAGAAGGCTAGGAGATCACCAGTAGAACGCCCCTTGCGGAACCCATACTGGCGATCAGATAGAAGGTCAGAAGTGGAAAGGTGCTTTTGAATCTTCCGGTTAAGGATTGATTCAAAAGCTTTAGATAGACAAGAAATTAAAGCAATAGGACGGTAGTTTGAGGGATTGGAGCGGTCACCCTTCTTAGGTACAGGCTGTATGAAGGCATACTTCCAGCAAGAAGGAAAGGTAGATGTTGACAGGCAGAGGCGAAAGAGTTTGACCAGGCAGGGTGACAGCACGGAGGCACAGTTTTTAAGGACAATAGGAGGCACTCCATCAGGTCCATAAGCCTTCTGAGGATTGAGGCCAGAGAGGGCATAGAAAACATTATTTTGAAGAATCTTTATAACAGGCATAAAGGAGTCAGAGGGGGGATGAGTAGGAGGAATATGCCCAGAATCGTCCAGAGTGGAGTTTTTAGAAAAAGTTTGTGAGAAGAGTTCAGCCTTAGAGATAGATGAGACGGCAGTGGTGCCGTCAGGACTGAGGAGTGGAGGGAAAGATGAAGAAGTGAAGTTGGAAGAGATGTTTTTGGCTAGATGCCAGAAGTCACGGGAAGAGTTAGAGAAAGCAAGGTTTTGACATTTTCTATTAATGAAAGAATTTTTGGTTAGTCGGAGAATAGATTTGGCACGATTTCGGGCAGAATTGTAAAGTTCATAATTAGCATTAGTTTGAAGGCTCTGGTACCTTTTGTGAGCTACCTCTCTATCATTGACGGCATGAGAACAAGCGTGATTAAACCAAGGCTTTTTAGCGTGAGGAGTAGAGAAAGAACGAGGAATGTATGCCTCCATTCTAGAGACAATCACCTCTGTGATGCGCTGAGCACACACAGAGGGGTCTCTATCCTGGAAGCAATAATCATTCCACGGGAAATCGGAAAAGTACATCCTCAGGTCGTCCCACCAAGCTGAAGCAAAATGCCAGAAGCATCGCCTCTTCGGTGAGTCCAGAGGGTGTACAGGAGCGATAGGACAGGATGCAGAAATAAGATTGTGATCGGAGGAGCCCAACGGAGAGAACAGTTTGACAGAATAAGCAGAAGGGTTTGAGGTAAGGAAGAGGTCTAGAATGTTGGGCCGATCTCCAAGACGGTCAGGAATACGTGTAGGGTGCTGGACCAACTGCTCTAGGTCGTTGAGGATAGCAAAGTTGTAGGCTTGTTCACCAGGATGGTCAGTGAAAGAGGATGAAAGCCAAAGCTGGTGGTGAACATTGAAATCTCCTAGGATGGAGATTTCAGCGAAGGGAGAGTGGGTCAAGATGTGCTCCACTTTAGAATTCAAATAGTCAAAGAATTTGACATAGTTGGTAGAGTTAGGTGAGAGATAAACAGCACAGATGTATTTAGTAATAGAATGACAGTGAAGTCTTAACCAGATGGTGGAAAATTCAGAAGAGTCAAGGTCGTGGGCACGAGAGCAAGTGATGTCGTTGCGCACGTAGGCGCAACATCCAGCTTTGGGTTGAAATTTAGGATAGAGATAGTAGGAGGGAACAGAGTAGAGATTGCTGTCAGTAGCCTCAGAAACCTGTGTTTCGGTAAGGAAGAGAAGGTGAGGTTTAGAGGAGGAGAGATGATGTTCCACAGAATGAAAATTAGAGCGAAGACCGCGAATGTTGCAGAAATTGAGAAAAAAGAGGTTCGAGGAGTTATCAAGACACCTCTCGGGTCGGCAGCCAGAAGGGGAGTCCTCCCTGGGGGAATTTGTGGTCCCCCCCCCAGGCGGGGACTCCGAGGCTTGGTGTATGTGCGCCATTTTGAAATTTTAATTTTGGGAAAAGGTGTATATGTTGTGTGAATGTAGTGTGGTGTGGATAAAGAGAGGATTGTCTTTAGAGAGCATGCTGAACTACTCTCCGGTGTTGGTGAGACAATAGGGAAACGGTTAGTGAGGACATGGGAAGGGTCTTTAGAGGGCTTCAGCTCCCTTCTCACCTCCCGTATATACCTCACCGGGAGTGGCTTGCGCCCGTTCGGTAGGTGTCTTCCTACCTACTCCAGCCAACTCGGAGAGTAGTTCCCCGATATTCGTCTACTGCTCTTATCAAACTCCATCACGCTACACTTTTCTGTATTGAATGTCATTTCCCATTTGCGTAACCATTCGCTTATTATATCAAGATCTTGGCTCAGGGCTACACAGTCATCTTCATTAGCCACTCTCCTCATTATTTTAGCATCATCAGCAAACATATTCATATAGCTTGTCACCCCTTCTGTCATGTCATTAATATATATTACAAACATGATCGGAGCCAACACCGATCCTTGGGGGACTCCACTCATCACTTCCATCCAGCTTGATTTATTATTCCTAATTACTGTTCTCATTTCTCTCTTCATCAAAAAGTCAATATTGAACCACCCAGACCTCCAACATGATTAAGTTTCCATATTGATCGCTTGTGTGGTACTTTATCAAACGCCTTCTTTAAGTCCAGATACACACAATGTGTGTGTGTGTGTGTGTGTGTGTGTGTGTGTGTGTGTGTGTGTGTGTGTGTGTGTGTGTGTGTGTGTATAATTCACCAAGACCTGATCACGAGTTGGACTCGCTATCACCAGTAAGTACCCTCCTGACAAGAGCAAACTTATTATAATCGATCTCTGGGTACTGCCAGGACCCCACACACCACACACCACATCCCCTTTGCTCAAGGGGGGGCAGTAACCACTCCTTGTTAGCAGAAAGATCCCAGCCTGAGTGGGGCTCGAACCTCTGCCCGTCAGGCCGCAAAGCTTAGCAACGCAGAGCCTTTATAAGCACTGAGCTAGTGAGAGGGATTGTGTGTGTGTGTGTGTGTGTGTGTGTGTGTGTTTATTGTCGTGTTGGGGGAGTCTGAGGTGTGCATTATCTTGCTCTGACAACCTGCTGTACGTCTCAAGTTGTCCAATTTCTTGGATATTATATGACAGCCTATGCATAGGATATAGTTGTCAGTATCACTATTATGCAGGCAACAATGACGAATACAGTCAGTTATAGTTGATTTTGAGTTTGAAGTAATTAATACTGTCACAGACAGCTGTTCTGTTGATTGATATAGTCACTGAATATAATTATTAAATAGCCTAGGCGCTGCCCTCTACAGAAAAAAGTATAACAGAACAGCTGCCTGCAACAATATTATTTATTTCAAGCTCAAAGTCAATTACAATTTTCTGTGTTTTTCATTTCTGCCTGCATACCGCTGATACTGACGACTGTTTCCTATGTGTAGGCTGTCACATCTATAGCATCCATGAAACGGAACACGCCATGTGGCGGCAGGTTGCCGGAGCATGATAATGCACACCTCAGACTTGGGTGCTGTTACTGTAGTTCTTACATACTGGAAATAAGCTAATGGGTTCCTGTCTGAATGCCAGTCAGTTAAACTTTGCTTCAAACTCATTTATTTTATGTTTTGGAGTGAACAGCCTCTGTCCAGGCTGTTCCATTGTTCATTGCCCCTGCTGGGAAAGCTGTATTGCTTGATAGCCTTCAAACATCTTGTCTTCTTCAGCTTCCTCTCCTGTCTTAGGGCTGCTCCTCCTGTCCCATGCAAACAGATTTTCTCATCAGTTCTGTCTTCTCCCTTCACTGCCCCGATCACTGCATGTTAGTTCCCTCCTTTCCTTAAGGATGGCAGCCACAGACTTGCCAATCCTTCTTTGTGCTTTATGCCTCTTATACTGAGGCCTTCTTTGTTGCTTTATATTTTTAAATCAATGGAAACAGCTAAAGGCATAACAAACAAAAGCTTGCTCATCACTGCTCCAGTAAAAGAGTCAGGAGTTACTCTTTGTATCCTGTCTGTCAATCTTTTATATGTTTCTGTTTTAAAAGTTGCTGCTGTGTATTCTAACCCAGGGTGCATCAATGCCACAATCAATTTCTTCAAAATCTTCACAATCTTGTTAATGTGTTTTTGAGGTGAGTTATCCTGGACCAACACTCCCTGGCCCTTCTCCTCCTTTGATCTTGTAATATTTTAATTCCTCATTGAATAGTTCAGTACTGTTACCCATTAATTTCATCCAGTGCAGTGATATGATAGGTTAGGTCAGGCAGCTGCAGCCAAGCTATTAGTAGTGGTCTGCTGGTGAGCGCTCCCCCACCACAGTATTCAGTATGTTTATTTATACATCTAATGTTTCTTGTTAAATTAATGTACTCAAATCTATGTATGCGTGTAATTTTTTATTATTTTTTTTTTTGTGCGTGTGTATGTGTGTGTGTGTGTGTATGTGTGTGTGTGTGTGTGTATGTGAGTAACCGTTTGCTTCCACTCCCAGCACTGCCGGAGCTTCCTGAACGCCTACAATAGCACGCTGGGGGACAGCCGCCAGGTGTTCACCGTGCCCTACAACGCCATGCACATTGGCAAGCTCAAGCTGTGCAAGCCCAAGGTGTGCTGCTGCTGCTATTACTACATTTTTTTTTTTTCATGTGGCTTATAGCGCCGGTATAGGCTGATGGTCGGCCCGAGCCCGTCATGGCGCAAGCAATTGTTTATAGTGGCGCCATTGATATTGGCTCCTGCTGTCCCCCGGAGCTCATTCTTGATTTCACTTGTGCTGTACAGCTTCTTCTAGAGTCCGGGTTGATGGGTGGTCTGCAGGACTATAATGTCTAATGCTTCTACAGCAGTGCAGCAATTTCAACATGAAACTGTATAAAGGCCACATTATCAGCACTCAGCAGATCTTTTATGTCATGAGATTAATATTGGACACACAAAATTTCTTGGACAAGGCTGTTGTTTACAAGCCACGCCAAGTCTCTTCTGTCTTGCGTACAATTCTCACTGGCTCAGGTGTGCCTGTTAGGATGTATGGACAAGACAAATACTGGTGCTAAGGCCCCGGTCACACTTTGGTGAAGTTCGCCGCAGTCTGTTACAAAGGTGTTTGTATGAACCCAACATTTGGCACAAGGAGACATCCATCCTTGTCCTCATTGCCTTTGACCTGCCTCCCTTTGCTGTAAAAATAAAAAAAATAAAAAGTTTTCACAATTTTGATATACATATTTTTTTTTTCATTATCTACTGATCATCCCCCTCTTCCCTGCGGCCCACAGAATATGAGTTACCCGAGGTTTTGGATTGACTTCAACCTGGGCACCTCGTCCATCCTGATCCTGTGCCAGGTGGAGAGTACGGCCCAGCCCTTCGACCCGGTAAGTCAGGTAGTTACTAGGTGACTAGGTTTCCCTCTCTTGATGATCATACACTCTCTCTCCCAGTTGTTCATCCTTCTCATGTCTTCCTCCACACACCGTCTCCAGGTTTTCTCTGGTCGTCCAGCTGGTCTCCTCCCTTCTGCCTCTACCTCTAGCTCCTCCGCGTACATGGCCCTCCTCCTCCCTCCTGTTGACCTGGCCACACCATCTCAACACGTCCTCCACACCACACAGTCTCATCACCTCCTCGTTCGACGCCTTACCTTCTGTTCTCCCTGTTCATACAATTCCCTTATTAAAAACTTAACACTCCTTCCCGCCTCTCTCCTTCATGAATTTCCCTTCTGTCTTTCATTCCTTTCATTCTCTCTCCTTGTTCCTCTTCTTTTCACTTCTCTCCCTTTGCTCCTTCTTCCCTTCCTTTCTACACCTCCTTCCTCCTCCTCTCCCTTCCTCCTCCTTTCCCTTCTTCCCTTCCTTTCTACACCTCCTTCCTCCTCTCCCTTCCTCCTCCTTTCCTTCTTCCCTTCCTTTCTACACCTCCTTCGTCCTCCTCCCTTCATCCTTCTTTCCCATCTTCCCTTCCCTTCTTTTCATCCCTTCCCGTCCCTTTTTTTCATCCCCCAAACCACCACCAGCACCACCTTCCTCCTCTTCACTTCACCCTCTCACCTTCTCCTCTCCCCCCCCCCCCCCCCACCCCCCAGACCGTCAGCACCTCCTCCTCCTCCTGCCTGGGCAGGAAGTACTCCAGTGCTGTGACTGATGTGGACGCCGACCCCAGCGACCCCCATGCCCCTTCCCAGGTACACAGCGCTGCCCTTACCACTGGTGTGTGTGTGTGTGTGTGTGTGTGTGTGTGTGTGTGTGTGTGTGTATTTACCTAGTTGTATTCAGCTAGTTGTGACATACGGGAAAAGAGCTACGCTCGCGCCATCCCGTCTCCATATCCGCTCTTGTCCAACTTTTCCTTAAAATCATGAATGTTTTTTGCACAAACCACCTCCTCCTCCAGCCTATTCCATAGACAGTAAAGACTGCGAAATTCTGCAAGAAGACCTAAACAAGATTTTGAAGTGGAGTATGGAGTGGGAGATGGAATTCAATGTGAAGAAATGTCATGTTATGGAAATGTGAGAAAAGTGAAGGAAGACCAAAATGGACTTATAAAATGGGAGATGGTGAAATACTAAAGAAAGTACACGAAGAGAGAGACCTGGGAGTAATAATGCAAGATAACAAACAGCCAGAGAGTCATGTTAATCGGATATTCGGTGATACGTATAACATGGTGAGAAATATAGGAATAGCATTCCAATACATGGATAAGGAAATGATGAAAAAAAATAATTACCACTATGATCAGACCAAAGTTGGAATATGCGGAGGCAGTGTGGTCTCCCCATAAGAAGAAACGTAAATAAACTAGAAAGAATACAAAGGATGGCAACAAAAATGGTTCCAGAGCTGGAGGGACTGACATACAAGGAAAGACTAAAGGAAATGGAAATACCAACACTAGAACAAAGAAGAGAAAGGGGAGACCTAATACAAATCTACAAATTATTGAGCAAAATGGAAGAAGTAGACAACGAGGAGTTACTACTGAGAGTAGAAATTACCACTAGGAACACAAGAGGACATAGTAAAATATTGAGGAAGGGAAGATCCTTGAGAGACATAAAGAAATATAGCTTCCCGCAAAGAAACATAGAGGTTTAAAACAGACTAAGTGAGGATGTAGTATCGGCGAGGAGTGTGCAAAGGTTTAAGGAGAAGTTGGATAAATGTATATACGGAGACGGGACCACACGAGCGTAAAGCTAAGGCCCAGTAAAACTACAATTAGGTAAATACACACACACACACACACACACACACACACACACACACACACACACACACACACACACACACAAACACACACACACACACACAAACACACATCCACACACACACTCTAACCACCCTTCCCACTTCCCTCATTACTCCTCTCATTAAGGTTATTGTATTTTGTGTAGTTTCAGCCATATAGCTGCCAACAAATGAATAAACCATTTATTATCATTATTATTATTATTATTATTATTATTATTATTATTATTATTATTATTATTATTATTATTATTATTATTATTATTATTGTTATTATTATTATTATCATAATTTATTATTTATTATTATTATTATTATTATTATTATTATTATTATTATTATTATTATTATTATTATTATTATTTATTATTATTATTATTATTATTATTATTATTATTATTATTATTATTATTATTATTATTATTATTATTATTATTATTATTATAATTATTATTATTATTATTATTATTATTATTATTATTATTATTATTATTATTATTATTAATATCATTATTATTACTATTATTATTACACACACAAAAAAAAAATATTGACATTACCTGGAAACATATCACACGACATTACCTAGAAAAGAAACATATCACACAACATTACCTTGAAACATATCACACGACTTTACCTGGAAACGTATCACACGACATTACCTGGAAACATATCACACAACATTACCTGGAAAGAAAACATATTACACATTACCTGGAAACATATCACATTACCTGGACAAGAAACATATCACCCAACATTACTTTGGATACATACCACACAACATAATCTGGAAAGGAAACATATCGCACGACATTACCTGGATTCATATCACACGAACTTACCTGGAAAGGATACATATCACATGACATAAATTGTAAACATATGACAGGACATTAACTCGAAACATATTACACAACATTACCTGGAAACATATCACACAACATTACCTCGTAACATATCACACAACATTACCTGGAAACATATCACACAACATTAACTGGAAACATATCACACAACATTACCTGAAACATATCACACAACATTACCTGAAACATATCACACAACATTACCTGGAAACATATCACCCAACATTATCTGGAACATATCACACGACATTACCTGGAAACATATCAAATGATATTACCTCGAAACATATCACACAACATTACCTGGAAACATATCACCCTACATTATCTGGAAACATATCACACGACATTACCTGGAAACATATCAAATGATATTACCTTGAAACATATCACACTGCATTACCTGGAAATATATCACCAAACATTATCTGAAAACATATCACACAACATTACCTGGAAACATATCACACAACACTACCTTGAAACATTTCACACGACATTACCTGGTAACATATCACACAACATTACCTGGAAGCATATCACATGACCTTACCTGGAAACATATCACATGACATTACCTGGAAACATATCACACGATATTAATGGAAACATATCACACAACATTTACTGCAAACATATCACATTACATTACCTGGAAACATATTATACGACATTACCTGGAAACATATTACACGACATTACCTGGAAAGGAAACATATCACACAACATTTCCTGGAAAGAAAATATATTACACGACATTACCTGGAAACATATCACATTACCTGGAAACACATCACAACATTACCTGAAAACATATCACACAGCATGACCTGGAAACATATCACACAACATTACCTGGAAAAATATCGGACGACATTACCTGGAAACATATCACACGACATTACCTGGAAATATATCACATGACATAGCCTGGAAACATACCACACAACATTACCAAGAAACATATCACACGACATTACCTGGAAACACATCACACGACATTACCTGGAAACACATCACACGACATTACCTGGAAACACATCACACGACATTACCTGGAAACATATCACACAACATAACCTGGAAACATATCATATAATATTACCTGGAAACATATCACACGACATTACCCGGAAACATATCACATAGCATTACCTGGAAACATATCACGCAACATTACCTGGAAACATATCACACAACATTACCTGGAAACATATCACAC
Organism: Eriocheir sinensis; assembly: GCF_024679095.1. NCBI lineage: Eukaryota > Metazoa > Arthropoda > Malacostraca > Decapoda > Varunidae > Eriocheir > Eriocheir sinensis. The sequence continues at coordinate 166,561 of NW_026111716.1, forward strand.
AGCATTACCTGGAAACATATCATATAATATTACCTGGAAACATATCACACGACATTACCTGGAAACATATCACACAGCATTACCTGGAAACATATCACGCAACATTACCTGGAAACATATCACGCAACATTACCTGGAAACATATCACACAACATTACCTGGAAACATATCACACAACATTACCTGGAAACATATCACACAGCATTACCTGGAAACATATCACGCAACATTACCTGGAAACATATCACACAACATTACCTGGAAACATATCACACAACATTACCTGGAAACATATCACACAACATTACCTGGAAACATATCACGCAACATTACCTGGAAACATATCACACAACAGTTCGTTGAAACATATCAAATAACATTACCTCGAAACATATCACACAACATTACCTGAAAACATATCACACAACAGTTCGTTGAAACATATCAAATAACATTACCTCGAAACATATCACACAACATTACCTGGAAACATATCACACAACAGTTCGTTGAAACATATCACACAACATTACCTGAAAACATATCACACAACAGTTCGTTGAAACATATCAAATAACATTACCTCGAAACATATCACACAACATTACCTCGAAAGAAAACTAATTACACAACATTACCTGGAAACATATCACATTTCCTGGAAACATCACGACATTACCTGGAAACATATCACACGCCATTACCTGGAAATGAAACATATCACACAACATTAACTGGAAAGACAACATATCACACGACATTACCTGGAAAGGAAAAAGATCACATGTCATTATCTGGAAAAATATCACATGACATTACCTGGACGGGAAACATATCACCAAACATTACTTTGGATACATACCACGCAACATAATCTGGAAAGGAAACATATCACACGACATTACCTGGAAACATATCACACGACATTACCTGGAAACATATCACACGACATTACCTGGATTCATATCACACGAATTTATCTGGAAAGGAAACATATCACATGACATAACTTGTAAACATATGACAGGACAATAACTCGAAACATATCACACAACATTAACTCGAAGCATATCACACAACATTAACTCGAAACATATCACACAACATTTACTCGAAACATGTCACACAACATTACCTGGAAACATATCACACTACATTACCTGGAAACATATCACAAGACATTACCTGGCAACATATCACACAACATTACCTGGAAACATATCACACAACATTACCTGGAAACATATCACAAGACATTACCTGGCAACATATCACACGACATAACCTGTAAACATATCACACGACATTACCTGGAAAGGTAGCATATCACACAACATTACCTGGAAACATATCACACAACATTACCTGGAAACATATCACACAACATTACCTGGAAACATATCACACGACATTACCTGGAAATATATCACAACATTACCTGGAAACATATCTCACAACATTACCTGGAAAAATATCACACGACATTACCTGAAAACATATCTCACAACATTACCTGGAAACATATCACACAACATTACCTGAAAACATATCACAAATCATTATCTGAAAACGTATCACAGACATTACCTGAAAACATATCACACAGCATTACCTAGAAACATATCACACAACATTACCTGGAAACATATCACACAACATTACCTGGAAAGAAATCACACAACATTACATGAAAACATATCACACAACATTACCTGTAAACATATCACACAACATTACCTGGAAACATATCACACAACATTACCTGGAAACATATCACACAACATTACCTGGAAACATATCACACAACATTACCTGGAAACATATCACACAACATTACCTTGAAACATATCACACAACATTACCTGGAATCATATCACACAACATTACCTGGAAACATATTACGACATTACCTAGAAACATATCACACGACATTACCTGGAAACATATCACACAACATTACCTGGAAACATATCACACAACATTACCTGAAAACATATCACACGACATTACCTGAAAACATATCACACAGCATTACCTGGAAACATATCACACAACATTACCTGGAAACATATCACACGACATTACCTGGAAACATATCACACAACATTACCTGGAAACATATCACACAACATTACCTGGAAACATATCACACGACATTACCTGAAAACATATCACAGCACAGTACATTGAAACATATCACACCACAGTACCTGTCAACATAACACACAACATAACCTGGAAACATATCACAGAACACTACCTGGAAACACATCACACAACATTACCTGGAAACATATCACACAACATTACCTGGAAACATATCACACAACATTACCTGGAAACATATCACACAACATTACCTGGAAACATATCATTCTACATTAACTGGAAATATACCACATGACATTACCTGCAAACATGTCACACAACATTACCTGGAAACATATCACATGACATTGTACCTGTAATCATATCACACGACATTACCAGGAAACATATCAGACAATATTACCTGGAAACATATCACACAATATTACCTGGAAACATATCACACGACATTACATGGAAACATACCACACAACATTACCCGGAAACACATCATGCAACATTACCTGCAAACATATCACATGACATTAACTGGAAACATATCACAGAACATTACCTGGAAACATATCACAACACAACCTGGAAGCATATCACATAACATTACCTGGAAGCATATCACACAACATTACCTGGAAACATATTACATGACATTACCTGGCAACATAGCACACGACATTACCTTGAAACATATCACAAAACATTAAATGAAAGCATATTACATAACATTACATGGAAACATATCACATCACATTACCTGGAAACATATCACACAACATTACCTGGAAACATATCACACAACAGTACCTTAAAACATATCACACAACATTACCAGGAAACATATCACAACATTACCTGGAAACATATCACACAACATTACATTGAAACATATCACACAAAATTACCTGTAAACATATCACACGACATTACATGGAAACATATCACACAACATTACCATGAAACATATCACACCACATTACCTGGAAACATACCACACGACATTACCTGGAAACATATCACACAACATTTTCTGGAAACACATCACACAACATTACCTGGAAACATATCACATGATATTACCTGGAAACATATCACAAAATATTACCTGAAAAAAAACATATCACACAACATTACCTGGAAACATATCACACGACATTACCTGGAAACATATCACACCACATTACCTGGAAACATATCACACTACATTACATGGAAACATATCACAACATTACCTGGAAACATATCACACGACATTACCTGAAACATATCACACAACATTACCTGGAAACATAGCACACAACATTACCTGGAAACATATCACAACATTACCTGGAAAC